>NW_024069979.1:0-22467 GCF_009389715.1 Phoenix dactylifera
GCGGCATGGGCGGGTTCCCAACAGAAGATCATTAAGGGATAAGTTAACCCGATTTGATCCTGAGATTGACAGAACTTTTCATCACAACCTGCGAACTGTAAACCAACCGTCAATCTCTACAATGGGTGAGCATATTAGAACTTTGAATGAGTTATTCGCACCCGCATCCGCTAGTCCCCCTACTTGCATAGTATTACCAATTAATAATGCAGCCCAATTCGAGATTCGGGTTGCAACAATAAACATGTTACCCAAGTTTCATGGGTTCGAAAGTGAACAACCCTACATTCATCTAAACAAATTTTTGACAATCTGTCAAACGTTTAGAAATCAAAACTTAAATGAAGAGGGTATTAAATTAAGGTTGTTTCCCATGACTTTAGAGGATCGTGCTGCTGCATGGTTGTATTCCCTTGCTTCAAATTCCATCACATCATGGGAACAACTATCTAGGAAGTTCATGGCTAAGTTCTATCCCATGGTAAAAACTGAAAAAATTAAGGATGCCATAAGAACTTTTAGAGGAAAATCTGAGGAAGAATTTTTCCAACTTTGGAAAAGATTTCATGATCTTTTGGTCAAGTGCCCGCATCATGGGCTTGACAAGGCTGATCTAGTCCACTTCTTTTATAAAGGACTAACTCCGGCACATAGAAATATGATTGAGTCCATGCACAAGGGTAGGTTCATGAACCAAACCCCCGGATCAAGCCTATGAATTTCTTGTTGACTTAGCCGAGAACGCTCAAAATTGGAGTAGCTATGGTGAGGAAGTAAATAGAGATGAGTTCGGCTCTAGAAAACCAGGTAATTATGAAATGAAAGCAGACCCAGAACTCAAAAATATCATGTCCAATCTGGTGACTGGAATGAACAACTTAAGTAAAAAGTTTGATGCTTTCACTGTTTCCACTAGCTCGAGTTCATATAAAGAGTCAAATCCCGTCATGAAAGTGGATCACGAGTCATATAGTTTGTGTATCTTGTGTAACAGGCCGGAGCATCTAGTGGAGTGCTGCCCTAATCTGCCCACCATAAAGGCCGAGCAAGGAAATGCTCTAAATTCATATAGTGCCTTTAAGAAGCCCACTCCCAACTCGTTCAGCCCAGTTTACCACCCTGATAATAGGTTCTACCCAAATTTCTCATACAAGCAAAATGAACCTATTCAGCATCAAGGTGGTCCACCAGGTTTTCAGAATAACTTTCTCAGGATAGGTCCATCACAATTGAACCAACCATTGGTTCCATCTGTACCTCCTTATAATGCCCCTATCCCACAGCAACCTTTACAATTAGAAACCATGATGGCCAATATGATGAAACAATAACAAGATTTTATCAAGCAACAACAACAGACCAATACAGCCCAAGCCCAGACTAACCAATTCCATGCGCAAGCAATTGCAAAACTTGAGGTTAGTCTGAGCCAAATAGCTAACTCTCTGGGGGATAGGAAGAAAGGTGAACTACCTAGTCAACCAGTGCCTAACCCTAGTAGACAACAAAATCAAGGTCAGATAGGTCAGTATCAAATCAATTCTAATGGAAATCCGACCTATGAAGTCCAGGCAATTACCACTTTAAGGTCTGGCAAGCAAGTGGACAATAAAGTCCAACTTTCTGAACATGAAAAAGAAAATAAAAATGAATCCGATAAGAACCCTATTCAGAAGAGGGGTCAAGAACAGGATAAATCAGACAAAAAGGAAGAACCCATAGAAACATACAAACCTAAGGTTCCCTTTCCCAGTAGACTTCAGGACTCTAAGAAACAATCTAACTTTGATGAAATCATGGAAGTCTTTAAAACTGTTCGGATAAATATACCTTTTCTCGATGCCATAAGACAAATTTCCTCCTATACAAAATTCTTGAAAGACCTCACCACAGTCAAAAGAAAAACCAGCATTCCTAGGCAAGTTGTTATGGCTGCACAAGCCTCATCTCTCATTCAACAACAGATTGCCCCGAAATTCAAAGATCCTGGTTGCCCCACCATTGAAATAAAAATAGGAGAGACGATCATCCAGAGAGCCCTATTAGATTTAGGAGCCAGTGTAAACCTACTTCCCTACAATGTGTACCAAAAGTTAGGTTTAGGGGAATTAAAGCCCACAAATATTACCCTTTCCTTAGCAGATAGGACGGTGAAGTTCCCCAAGAGGATTGTAGAGGATGTAATAGTGAAGGTAAATGAGTTTTACTATCCTGTGGACTTCGTTATCCTTGAGACCGAACCTGTAATACATCCAGACATTCACACACCTATAATTTTAGGGAGACCTTTCTTAGCCACAACAAATGCTGTGATCAATTGTCGAAATGGCATGCTGAAGTTATCTTTTGGCAACATGAAAGTCGAGCTTAATGTCTTCAACATAAGTAAACAACCACCAGGCGATGAAGAAATCAATGAAGTTGACATGATTGAATGTTTGGTTCAGGAGACTTTCTTACAAACTTATAGTATGGACCCTTTAGAGGCTTACCTAGAAGGGGTCGAGCATGCGCTCCCTAATTCTGTTCCCCTAATGAGCATAGATTGTCATCAGCCGACTGTTCTTCCTCGGACTCTTCCAAAACCATTCTTAGATAATGGTTTAAAAAAAAATGAACCTACATTTTGTCTGGCTAAAGATATTAAACTTAGCGCTCTTGGGAGGCAACCCAACATGTAAATATTATTAAATAATAATAATAATAATAATAATTAAAATTAAAAAAAAAATCAATAAATTACTAACATGCAGGTTTGGGGGTTTTTGCCCCAATTGTCACTTTACCCATCCATATCAGTGTTGGGAATTATGTCCTAAATCCAATCAATTGTTGATTGTAAATGTATTTGAATCAATTATAAATAACATGGTATTTATTCATCACCAGAACATCTTCACAAACTCCGATGTGATGAAGTCCTTAGGACTGCTTTGTGTAATAAAATATGATTTTGTCACACAGGTCCTTAAAAGTTCATGACCGTATGATATACTATTAATAGGATGATAGTATTATCGGGCGTAGGATTGCAACCGGTGGCTTGCAAGCAACTCACTGTACTTTGGTGCCGGACTATCTGGATTTCTAATCCAGCGACGGAAGGTTTCTGGATCCAGTCAAGTACTTGTGGTAGTCAGTTGCAAATCAAGATGGGATTGACCTCCCTTAGGAATAAGGGTGAATGCCTTGTATTTTCAATTAAGTAGTACCCTGGCTAGGAAAAGTCAAATCTCTATCACTTGACTTATTGAATTGAAACATATTTCCGGATGGATCGTTTTCAGGGTAGACAGACTCTGAACCCACCCTGGGCATTTTCTGGTCAAGAGGATGAATTATGCGGTAACCATGGTCCATAGGTTCTAGAATGTTGCTTTGCATCTACTCGGCCTATCCGGTCGTCGGGTCCCATTGCTAGATGGTTACTTCGATTAGTGCAGGAAGTGTTCTTATACTACCGGCTTAGGCTCGAACCTGTGAGGTCACACGCTTAGAAATTTCTGGATTGATCAAATAGCTGATTGATGATTGAGAATCGTCTAGAGGTAAAATAGTCAATGTGATTGATTGATTGCCCTAAGCAATTGTTGCTTGAAAAAGTTAATTGGTGATTGGATCACTGATTAGACTCAATTTGCCCCCCAACCAAATTAGATTTGGCTTGAGTCAAATTGGACTTGGACTTCTTGCCCATGTGGGACCCACGTCCTGCCTATGTGGGACCCACATACTGTATGTGGGACCCACGTCCTGCCTATGTGGGACCCACATACTGTATGTGGGACCCACGTCCTGCCTATGTGGGACCCACATACTGTATGTGGGACCACGTCCTGCCTATGTGGGACCCACATACTGTATGTGGGACCCACATCCTGCTTAAGGTGGGACCCGCATACTGTATGTAGGACCCACATCCCGATCGCCCTCCAGGCCACGTCATCCTTTTGCATGAGTGACACGTGGCAGAGCAGGACACCTCTTTTGCTTGCATGCGTGACATGTGGTGGATCAAGACACCTCTTTTGCTTGCATGTGTGACATGTGGCGGGCCTGGACACCTCACACTCCTCTTGATGTCATCCATGACCTCATCTGCCTCATGAGGTCATGCATGACATCGCTCTCCAGGCCACCTCACCCCTTTGCATGCGTGACACGTGGCGGAGCAGGACACATCTTTTTCTTGCATGTGTGACATGTGTCCTGGCAGGACACCTCACAGGACACCTCATAGGGACACCTCACCTTCTTCTTGGCCTATAAATAGGCCACCCCTCTTCCTTCTTCTCTACACAAAAAAAAAAGGATCAAGAGCACTAGAGAAAGAGAGTGAGAGGAGAGAGTAGCTCTGAAGGTAAAAGCCCAAGAAGGAGTTCTTGAGCTGTGAAGGTCCATCTTCTTCCTTCTCCATTTTAGCCAACCTTCTGCCTCCCTGCGAGCTAGCACTCCCCGGGAAGTTGATCATTTCGGAGCTTCGCGTGGACGAGTCATCGAGGCCGGACGCTTGTGCGGCTGCGAAGCATCCTTGAAGGAACCCCCTTCTAAAGGTAAGAGACCTGATCTCTTTTACGGTTGAGATATGATCTCAATCTTCAAATCACAAGAAGTTGTGATTTATGCATATTTATTCGAATCACACAATCCTCGGAATCTGAGGGCTTTGTGATATTTGGTATCAAAGCAAAGGATTAGTGGAGACTATCCGATTTCCGGAAACTCTCACGCGTGATCGTGTGACAAAGCGTGGCTCTCCACCCGGGGGCTCATATGATGAGTGCTTTGATAGGCACGTGCGGGTGTCACCCTATGTATTGGGACTGAGCCCGTGCCACATGTGATGTGCAGTTGAAGATTGTCTTCGACTGGTATCAGAGTTAAAATATCTAAAATATCAAGCATGTTATGGGTTAAAATGTTTAACCCGTTCTTTCCGCATAAAATTTTCTGAAATTCATGCTTAGCCCTCTGCACGCATACTATCAGTGGTATCAGAGCTCGTCCAAGTTCTTTGTGATATCAAATATCTATGCAAAATGTGATCTTTTACATATGATGTAAACTGATTATATTATTTTATGATGTTATTCATATGATGAATAGACATGTTTGTATGCATGTGGAAACCATTTAACTTGAACATTAAAAGGGGTTTTAATGATTCAAAGTTGTAATGCATGCAAAACCAAGATAAGACATGAATAATGCAATACACTTAATTGTGAATTAAGTATTGATGTAGATCTTAGATTTTAAATGTGATTTAAACATCTAAGACATTGCATAAATCATGGGGATAATGGGTTATCTAATCAAATCTGGTTGGGTTAGACCCAATGGTCAAAATCAAAATATGGAACAATAACTGGTCAAATCTAATTTAAAATGTTTACTTTGGATTCGATCAAGGTAGCTCTTGATCTTTGCAAGAGTTGTAGTTGATCAAGTCCATGTCTCTTGATAAAACCAAATGGATGTTGATTTGGGCTCCGCGGTTGAGCACTGAGTTTTGATATTGATCGAATTGAAATTGATGAACCAGTTGGTGTCTAAGGCAACTGTTATCAGTAGGTTTTTAATTGGGAGCTACTTGCTGGGTTTTGGTCCAGTCAAATTAATGGCATACCCTTCCGCTGATCTCACTTACCTGGCCATCTTGGTGAATCTCTTTTGTGGAGTGATCGATTAAAACCCCGTTTGATTTTGATGAGCTCAAAGCATTTGAGTATATCTTGTGATTACTAATGAATTCAATTGAGTGTTTCAGTGAAAATCCTGTCCAAGTGTCTCTAGACTTGGTTCATAGCATTTTGGATAAGTTAAGAAGTCTGCATGAACCAATGTCTGAGATACGAGTCGACTCCCGAGTTTCACGAGTCGACTCCAAGCGTATCAAGGTCACTGGCACGAGCTCGAGTCGACTCCTGATCAGTACGAGTCGACTCCGACTGAAAACAGACAGAAGGACAGAAGAGCAGTTTTTCAGGTCTGAGATTCGAGTCGACTCCAGTGGAACGCGAGTCGACTCCCAGCGGTACACACAGAAAAAGTCAGAGAGCGTTTTATGGACTCTGAGATTCGAGTCGACTCCAGTGGAACGCGAGTCGACTCCCAGCGGTACACAAAGAAAAAGTCAGAGAGCGTTTTATGGACTCTGAGATTCGAGTCGACTCCCGCAGTACGCGAGTCGACTCCGAGACTGTGCGACCATCGACAGACAGAAGACCATGTTACTGCCTCTGAGATTCGAGTCGACTCCCAGACAGCTCGAGTCGACTCCAAGACAAGCTTCACGTCAAAAGGCAGAAGACCAACTTTCGGAAACTGAGAGCCGAGTCGACTCCAAGGAAGTTCGAGTCGACTCCAAGACTGGATGAGCCAAAAGACAGAGAATCGGGAGTTCGGGCTCTGAGATTCGAGTCGACTCCCAGGACAGTCGAGTCGACTCGAGTGGACAAAATTCAAATTTGGATCCACGGACTACAGAGGATGAGCCGACTCCAAAATTGCCAGGTCAGCGCCAGAAGTTGGCGAGTCGACTCCAGGTCAAGACGAGTCGACTCCCAGTCAAGACGGCAACTTTAATTCAAACTGGGAACAGTTGCCGAGTCGACTCCTGATCGCGCGAGTCGACTCCAACCCACCAACGGTCACATTGTCAGGCTGCGCAGAGTGTGCAGAACGGCCAGAAAAAGCAGAGTAACGGCTAGTTTCCGTGGGGGTTGGCTTAAATAGCCACAGAAGACTGTAGCAAGGTAGAGAACACACATTCCACTCCTAGCATTCAAGTCTTCAAGCTCTCTAAGTGCTCTTCAACGAGAAAAAGGGAAGATCTGCATTTACTGCTCCACCAACATCTTCCCAGCATTCAAAGCTTCCCTCCTCCTGCTTTCAAGTCGATCACTCTTTCAAGAGGAGACCGGAGTTCCAGAAGCCACACCTCTTCACCATCTTAAAAGCGTTTGAGGGCTTCTAACTCCTTTACGATTATATTGTTTTAAATCTGCTTTTTGAGAAGCTATTTTCTGTTTTCTTCTATCTCGTGTATTTACTTGATTCAATCGGGGATTGAATCAAGGGGATTAAGGTTGGTTGGTGAGCCGGTTTAAAACCAACGAGTGTAAGGGTTTGATTGTGAGCCCGGGAAAACAATCGGGGTTGGTTCTAGTCGGTGAGCCTGAAAAAACCGACCGAGTTCGTTGTGAGCTCGTAAAATAACAAGTTCGGTTGTGAGCTTGCAAAACAACCGGCTGTAATCCAAGGGGGTTATAGTGAAATTCCCAAGTGAGACTTGGGGAGTGGACGTAGGAGCAAGGGTTAGCTCCGAACCACTATAAAACTTTGTGTTTGTAGTGCATTGTCTCTCATCTTCTTCCCCACACATTACTCACAGCACTTAGCTTTAATTAAATAACTGGCTATAGTATTTAGTTAATCATCCACAAAGTTTTAATTAGCTAAGTTAATTTAAAAACCCAATTCACCCCCCCCCCCCCTCTTGGGTTGTCTATCTGGGCAACAAGTGGTATCAGAGCCAAAAACTCTTCCACTCAAGAGTTAAAAGATCAAAATGACAACCCCATTTGGATCTTCTCACATTGAGGGTCAGTCCACCCAAAGACCTCCTTTCTTCAATGGATCCGACTACTCATACTGGAAGGCTAGGATGAGAATATTCATCCAAGCCCAAGACTATGAGATGTGGACCATTGTAGTGAATGGCCCATACATCCCATCCACATATGTAGAGGGTGTTAAGGTACCCAAACTAGAAAACGGATTGGGATGAACATGACATGAGGAAGGCAACAACTAAACTCTAAAGCAATGAATGTGTTTTATTGTGCCTTAGACCGTAATGAATTCAATAGAGTTTCAACTTGTAATTCTGCAAAAGAAATTTGGGACAGACTTGAAGTGACCCATGAGGGCACGAATCAAGTCAAGAAATCCAAATAAACATCTTGGTTCATAAATATGAACTATTTAAAATGGATTCCAAATGAAACAATCACAAGCATGTTCACTAGGTTTACTGATATTGTCAATGGCCTAAAAAGCCTTGGCAAGAACTATACTAACAGTGAACTTGTCAGAAAAATCCTTCGGTGTCTACCAAGGTCGTGGGAAGCCAAGGTGACGGCGATCCAAGAAGCTAAAGACTTGAACAAGCTTCAACTTGAAGAGCTCCTTGGATCCCCGATGACGCATGAGCTTACCATGAAACAACACAACGAGGAAGAGTCCTCCCATAAGAAAAAGGTAATAGCTTTAAAATCTACTTCTTCTAACAAGGACCTGTCTTGCAGCAGCAGCAGTGAAGAGGAAGAAGATGAGGAAGATGGTGGTGAGGCACTTCTTGTGCGCAAGTTCAAGAAGTTTATCAACCACAAGAAGACGTATCATCAAAGGAGAGGTCCCTCAAATTCCTACCGCAGAGACAAAGGTAAGGAAAGGGAAAATGAGGGGATTGGGTGTTACGAGTGCAAGAAGCCGGGACACATAAGAGCAGAGTGCCCCTTACTGAAGAAGGGGAGTAAGTACAAGAAGAAGAAGGCACTTGTCACCACCCTATCGGACTCCGACGCATCATCTTCATCATCGGATGAAGAACAAGAAGAGAGGCCAATTTCTGTTTCATGGCCCAACAAAAATGAGGTAATTTTCGATACGCATTTTGATTTTACATTTGATGAACTTTATGATGCGTTCAATGAATTAATGATTGAGTATAAGAATATAAATGTTAAAAACAGAGAACTAAAAAGTAACTAACCAAAGTTATATTCATAAGCATGATTCATTAATTAAGGATAAAGATAATCTCACCAAAGAAAATCTAGAACTTAAGACAAGCAACCAACTGCTAATTAAGAAGACTAACACCTTAACGAAAGATATTGAGAAACTAACAAAGGAATTTTCAGATCTCAAAACCATAAACAATTCTTAAACAAGGATCTAACTAAAGAGCTAAATGATCTAAAAACCGAAAATCAGACATTAACTAAAGAACTAAACAAATACAAACCCTTAGTTGAAAAATTCACATATAGTTCTGAAAAGTTAAACATGATACTTAATAATCAACGAGCCGTATTTAATAAAGCGGGTTTAGGGTATAAACCAAGGAATAAGCAAAAACTTCTTAGTAACTTCTTTGTTAAAGCTGGAGAAACTAAAATTAAGAAAATAACTTGCTTTTGTTGTGGAATAGTAGGACATAAAGCAAATGCATGTAATTTTAGGAAAAGTAAAACTAAAAGAAAAAATAAAAGGGTATGGGTTCCAAAAGGAACCAACTTGACTAACCATGAAGGACCCAAGAAAACTTGGGTACCTAAGATGACATGATTTGCTTGTGTAGGAGTGTCTTGCAGCCAAGGTCAACAAAAACTGCTGGTATTTGGATAGTGGCTGTTCAAGGCACATGACGGGTGATAAAGATCAATTTTTCACCCTTGAAGCTAAGAAGGGAGGTGCTGTGACTTTTGGAGACAACAACCAAGGTCACATCATTGGTATTGGTAAAGTTCAAATCACCCCTTCTACCTTTATAGATAATGTTAGATATGTTGATGGTCTTAAAGCATAACTTGTTAAGCATTAGTCAATTATGTGATAAAGGATATGATGTTATGTTTAAACCATCACTATGTATTATAACAAATCCTAATGATAATAGTTTAGTTTTTAAAGGGATGAGACGTGGAAATGTATATGTGGTAGATCTAGAAGACCTTACAAAACATAACCAATGTTTAGTTGTTAATGAAACTAAAGAAAATGATGCTAGTTGGTTATGGCACCGTAAGTTAGGTCATGCAAGCATGGACACAATAACTAAACTAGTTTAAAAGAGACTCCGTGATAGGTTTGCCAAAATTAAAATTTAAAAAGAACAAAATATGTGAAGCATGTCAATTTGGCAAACAATCTAGAAACTCTTTTAAAATCCATAAAATGTGTCTCTACTTCTAGGCCTCTAGAATTACTACACATGGACCTATTTGGTCCAACTAGAACAACAAGCCTAGGTGGAAATAAATATGGTCTCAGTTATAGTAGATGATTACTCTAGGTACACATGGGTCATGTTTCTTAGCGCATAAGGATCAAGCATTTTCTATGTTAAGAAGTTCATAAGGAAGTAACAAATGCTAGAGAGTCCTCAGTTATAGCTATTAGAAGTGCACCATGGTACCGAATTCGAAAATCAATTAATTTGATGAATTTTGTAGTAAAAAGGGGATAACCCATAATTTCTCAGCACTAGGGACAACCACAACAAAATGGAGTTGTGGAAAGGGAAAAATAGAACCCTAGAGGAAATGGCTAGAACGATGTTATGTGAAAGTAACCTCCCTAAGTACTTTTGGGGAGAAGCCATTAATACTTCTTGCCATGTATTAAATAGAGTTCTATTAAGACCCATCATAAAGAAACACCTATGAACTGTGGAAAAAACAGAAAACCAAAGGTTAACTATTTTCATGTTTTCGGATGTAGGTGTTTTGTACATAATAATGGGGAAAGATAATCTAGGGAAATTTGATCCCAAAATCTGATGAAGGAATATTCCTAGGTTATTCTACAACTAGTAAAGCTATAGAATCTTTAATAAAAGAACCCTAGTTATAGAAGAATCTATACATGTTGTTTTTGATGACTCTAGTAACATCTCATCTAGTAAGAAGGTTAATTTTGATGATGATATTGGAAATACTTGAAGAAAAGATAGATGAGATGGGATTACAGATGATAATCAAAAGTGATTGAAGGAGAATCATCAAACCCAAGAGCCTATAGTGGATCATGGGCTAACTAAAGCTTGGAGGTATGCCATGGGCATCCTAAGGAACTAATTCTAGATGATCCATCCCAACCCGTTAGGACTTAGAGCATCCCCTTAGAAATTTGAATAACCATCTAGCTTTTGTTTCACACTTTGAGCCCAAACATATAGAAGAAGCCGAAAATGATGTAAATTGGATAAATGCAATGCAAGAAGAACTAAACCAATTTACTAGAAACAAAGTATGGGATCTAGTAGAGAGACCTTCTGAATATCCAATTATAGTACAAAATGGATATATAAAAATAAGCTAGATGAAAATGGAATTGTTATAAAGGAATAGGCTAGACTAGTAGCAAAGGGTTATAATCAAGAAGAAGGTATAGACTTTGATGAACCCTTTGCTCCCGTAGCTAGACTTGAGGCTATTAGACTATATTAGCATATGCATGCTCTAAGGACTTCAAGCTATATCAAATGGATGTAAAAAGTGCTTTTCTAAATGGGTTTATTAATGAGGAGGTATATATGGAACAACCTTCTGGTTTTGAAAAATCATCAATACCCCAATCATGTGTATAAACTGAACAAAGCACTTTATGGTCTAAAACAAGCACCTAGAGCATGGTATGAGAGACTTAGTAAATTCTATTAGAACATGAATTCTCTAGGGAAATGTAGATACAACATTATTTCTGAAAAAGAAAAATAAGGATATGTTATTAGTACAGATTTATATTGATGATATCATTTTCGGTGCTACTAACAATCGCCTCTGCGAGGAATTTGCTGATTTGATGGCAGAGTGAGTTTGAGATGAGCATGATGGGAGAGCTGAACTACTTCCTCGGGCTTCAAATCAAACAATCTGAAGGAGGCATCTTCATCAATCAAGCCAAATATATCAAGGAGATGCTCAAGAAGTTCGATATGGAGGGAACAAGTCAATCAGCACCCCCATGAGCTCATCATGTAAGTTAGACCAAGATGAATCAGGTAAATCTGTAGATCAAAAACTTTATAGAGGTATGATAGGTTCTTTACTGTATCTTACTGCAAGTAGGCCTGATATTATGTTTAGTGTGTGCATGTTGTGCTAGATATCAGGCTAATCCTAAAGAATCACACCTAGCTGCAGTTAAGAGAATCTTTAAATACTTAATAGGAACTAAGAACATAGGGCTGTGGTACTCTAAAAAATCTAGCCTAAACTTAATAGGGTACACAGATTCAGACTCGCTGGATGTAAGCTTGATAGAAAAAGTACCAGCGGGTCTTGTCAATTTCTAGGAGAAAACCTAATCTCATGTTTAGCAAGAAACAAACTCGGTTGCATTATCCACTGCAGAAGCTGAATATGTTGCAGCCGGAAGTTGTTGTGCTCAAATCTGTGGATTAAACAACAATTAGAAGATGTATGGCATTAAACAAGATAAAATCCTCATTAATTGTGATAATACAAGTGCCATAAACCTAACTAAAAATCCAATTCACACTCAAGATGAAGGAGTAGATGCCTACAAGCCAATCGCAATATGTATTGCGAAGGGTTTTTCTTTGATTTGTCCAAATCATGTACATGACATTTAAATATGAATAAAGGCATTATATTTTATCATATGCTGTTGATTATATTTATGATAAACTCCTTAGATTAGGGCAATGGTTTTAAGACTATGATGAGATCATACAGTGAGACTTAAAATCCTAAAATCTAATCTTAAATATTCCCAGTCATTGGTACATTGAGTCGGGGATCAATGATTACCGGAAAGACTGGCATGTCTTATGTATGCTCGATGCAGAGGATGATTGATCTCACAATCATTTTGTGTGGAGGACACTAATACAAAGATATGGGTGGCTCATTAGAAGGAATGAGTTCACTGAATTGACCTACAAAGAGAAATCTTATGAAGTCTTGCTTACATGTCAAAAGATGATTCTCTTAGTGGGAGTTGTGCAACTGATCCTTTTGACCTGAGATCACCATGGTATCTTGTGCACATGAACCTATGTTTTTGGTTTACACTCATTCATTGACAATAAGTTATGTACGAGGTCTTCTGGATATGGTGGATTGTGTACGAAGATTATGAGTAGGTCAACAAGGAATTAATCACTTCTAGTAAGAGAAGATAGCATCCTATTTATTCTAATCATATGATAATTCAGGAAAGCCTTTGATCAAACGCAGAATGAAAATTAGAAAGAGTTTCTAATGTTTCATTATTTGAATTATCATTAAAAAGATTGAGAAAATATGAATATGAAATTTGAGTTTGACATATATTCATACTCATATACATATTTGGGATGCAGTTTGATTAAAGGATTGAATTGCATGGTAACTTGCCACTGAAGGGTATTTTTGGTATTTCCACCAAATTCCATATTTTCCAGGTAGACATGACACGTTGCTAGACGTCAATCTTGTCTTATAGGTTTGATCGAACTAAAGAGTTTAATTCGATCATTAATTAGAAAGAATTCTAATTGTTAGGTTCGGGTTCGCGCAGTTTGGACTTAAATCGATTAGAAGAGTTCTAATCAAGTTGGGTCAACTCGCACTCACACCTATTGCTGGCTAAGTATGGAACCCAATGGGTCACACACAAGAAAACTTATCAAGGGTCTAATTGGATTAGATCATGTTTACAAGATAAACATCCTAGCAGGTGTTGCAAACCTTAGCTCCTGATTCGAACTGGATTCGAATCTGATTCGAATTGGGATTCGAATGTGATTCTTAATTGATCTAATTTGATTAGATCATATTCTAATTATGGGTTAGCCAAGAGTTGGCACCTAAATTGGCTTGATTTGAGTCTAATTGGATTAGATTTGATAAAACATTTAATTTTGACCGTTGGATCAACATTTGGATGAAGAGAAGGATCAAAATGGATGGCGCCATGGATTAGAGCCATTGGATCTTCATCATGGGATGATGGGAGATCATGATCTCGTGATGGACTTGTGATATTGACTTAGTCAACATCAGATGGCGTGGAGAAAGAAGGGAATACGGTGAATTTAGAATGGCGCCTCATGAAAGAAGTGCCACTTGGATGGATAAAGATGACACGTCATCATATCCTAACTACTTTCCCTTCAAACCGCATCATTCTCTCTCTCCTTCCTTTCTTATGGCGCCACCAATAAGGGCCTTTGGATCATCATCTAGCCTTGATCAATGGTTGAGAATGCTCCCTATTTTTCATGCGTGAGAAGAAATGAAGAGAGGCATGAGTACGGTGGATTTCATGAAGAGATGCTTAGGAATGGATAAGGATGAAGCGCCATATCATAAGCACTTCATCTTATCCTAACTACTTCTGATATGCCTTCTCATCAAATGACACATCCCTTGATCCCACGCCCCTCTTCATGCATGAATGGATGGCTACAATGCATCCGTATGCCATCTATAAATAGGGAATGCTCCCGGTGTTTTAAAAATCATCGGAAATCAATCCAACTCTCTCTCTCATATTCCTTCTTTTTACATTAGTTTCTTTCTTTCTAACATTGCTTCTAGTGTGTCCTAAGCCAAGACAAGGTGGTCTTCATTAGGACAAAAGGATTAGAAGTGATTTTAGAAGGCTAAAGAAAAATAGAAAGGAAGGAAAGCAAGCCGTTAGAGTCTTTTAGAAGAATTCTGCATTAAGGATCAAAAGTCTTTGGAGCTAAAGTCTTGATCAATTTTTCGTGTGGATCACCATTGGAGGGCGGACACTTGGACGCCTCGTGGAGATTGTACACTTTGGATTAGCGTTTGAGGTATTCTACTAATTCTGCATTTATTTTATATTATTTGATTGTAATCATTAAGGTGATCTAGGCTTAAAAGGGTTTCATGCATAGGGACTTTATTAAGAAAATTTTTAAAATCCCTAGCTTCCGCTGCCCATTATGACATGCTAGAACCTTTCACAAGAACTAAACACATTGAGATAAGACATCACTTCATAAGAGATCATGTATTGAATGGTGATGTGACTCTCCAATTTGTTTGTACTGATAATCAATTAGCAGATATTTTCACAAAACCCCTAAGTGAAGAGAGGTTCAGTGTACTTAGGAGGGGATTAGGAGTGATTGACCCATCCTAGTGGGAGTTTCCACTAGATTAATTGATTTTTGATGGTTAAAATGAGGTTAAAATAGAGTTTCTATTCAATGATCATCAAATCAGATCCCAACTAGGTGATTTTCCCTCATTTGGCACGGTTATAGCATGATTTTTTAAGTGCGTGCCAAGGTTAGAGGACGACTCGAGTAAGTTTCAGGAGCCGGCTCCTAAGGGGGAGTCGACTCGCGCATTTGGGGGAGTCGACTCGCAAAGTTGGCAGCTGAGGGGAGTCGACTCGCACATTGTCGGGAGACGACTCGAAGTCTACAGGGCGCATAAGGAGAGTCGACTCGCGCATTTTCTGGAGTCGACTCGAGGTCGAGTCGACTCGCGACTCAGGAGGAGTCGACTCGCAGTCGGGATCCGACTTTTAACCCTAGGTTTGTCGTTTCGCAAACACTTTTTCTCAAGCCGCCACTGTTCACAAAGCCCTAGAGCCGACTCCTAGGTCATCCTCGATCGTTCTCCAAGCCCTTTTCCCGTCGATTCTTCGCCGGACCATTGAGTTTTCCGTCCGTTCCTAGGTCTTTTCAGGTCAGTCCCGAGCTTTCCTCTATCGATCCTTCTTCGTTCTCTAGGTTTTCATCTCGTTTAGGTCAAGATGCCTCGCAAGGGGAGTTGTTAGAAAGAGGGTCCCGTCCCGTGGCCGGTCCGCCGAGCGGCGCTCCAAGGCGCGGCACGATCCCGCGAAGGCAACCTCCTCCGGATCGTTCCCCACCTAGGGTGGTTCATGTTAGGCCGTTTGGCCGGGGAAGGCCGTCACCTCCGGGAGGTATGTCACTTTCGACTATCTCTCCCGGGAAGGATTCACCATAGGCGATAGGCTTAGAGCCCAGGGTCTAGAGTACTTCCTCACCTTGGACCTTCCCACCTATCCTGGCCTAGTTCAAGAGTTCTACAGTACCGTCCATCGGGGAGATGGAGGTATTGAGGGCATGGGTATTAGGTGTCCCATTGCGTGTCACAGAGGACCTCATTGCCCATATCCTCCACCTTCCATTAGTAGGGGTGGCTCCTGCAACATCCTGAGGATAGATTTGAGGCCCTTACGATCGTCTTAGGGCATCCACCTCAGTCTCCCCTAGATGAGGTATCTGCTAGCTCACTTCCTATTGAAGTGAGAATCCTTTTGAGCATTTTGTCCAGGTCCATCTTCCCTAAGACAGGGAGATTTGATTTTGTGAATTGAGAGGGAACCTAGCTATTATGTCTTACATTCTTCAGGACACCCCGGTCAACTTCCCCAAGCTCATTTATAGGTATATGTGTGAGCCCCTGGATAGACCTAGGCTCTCCCTCCCATACGGAATGATATTCACTCTTCTCTTTAGGCAGTACGAAATTTCCATTCCTGAGAAGGAACCCTCTCGTGCCTTGCGATGGACTGATCGCTTGGGTACGGGGACCATGCACAGGATGGGATTTCGGAAGAGAGAAGGGATCTGGGTTAGGGAAGTCCACTCTCACCGCTCAGACCACCAGACCATCACCCAGTCCTGAGCCAGATTCTGACTACCCAGAGTTCCCAGACCATCCAAGACCTTCCATCCACTCCTCCTGCTCCTACCACCTCTGCCGGACCTTCCTCCTCAGCTCCACCATCTATGGAGGTCCGTATTTGATCCAGAGCAACTCCGGGAGCTGCGGCAGGAGATCGTCCGAGATTTGAGGGACGAGCTGCTCCGGGAGCTCCGAGGTTCCGTGCCAGCTCCCACTCCTGCACCCACTCCATCCTCAGCATTGGTCCCATCCTTGACAGCCGTGACAGACATGACGGCTGAGGTGCGGCAGGAGATCTACAACATTAGGACCCTGGTGCAGGCCCAGTTCCACAGCATGAGCGAGGTCACGAGCACCACGAGGAGGATGCGGGATGACATCCGCCGTGACATGCACACCACCACCGAGGGGGCCGAGCGCTTGTCGAATGTGCTCATCGACAAAGCTGGACGCACTTCAGACCTCGGTGACTGGGCTTCAGACGTCGGTGACTGAGCTCTCCACTACACATAGCAGAGCCACCACGTCTATTATCACGCAGCTGGGCCATGTTATAGAGGCAGTGTCGCCCTCCTCATGGAGCAGAGCCGATTGAGAGGAGGAGTCACATCCTCGAGAGGAGGAGCTACATCCTCCAGAGGAGGAGATGTATCCTCGAGAGGGGGAGCCACATCCTCTAGAGGAGGAGATGTATCCTCGAGAGGGGGAGCCACATCCTCGAGGAGGTCATAGATGATTTTGAGTTGTGTTTTGTCTTCTTTTGTATTGTTCTTGCTTTACCTATTGTATGCTCAAATGTATTCACCTTCATATCAATACAATGAGTAGACATCTTATCTTCATTTCTGTGCCATTTGATGATTGACTGTGCCATTTGTGCCATTGATTGTGTGTGATTACCTCCTTTTTGGTATGATGACAAAAAGGGGGAGAAATGTGTAAGTATAAAATATGTAAAAGGGGAGAAATATTAAAAAATATGTAAAAGAAATCAATGGAAATAAATAAAATGATAAACTCTTAAAAATACACATAAATTTGTTCTAAGTGGATTCGGTACCTCGAGGCTCATTATCTCTCTTTTGGGGCTCCTAATGGAGTAATCTCCAGAATCTATTCAAGGAATATTCGGAGATTAGCTGACAGATTTTCCCTCTAAAAACAAAAATTTTAGTTCAAAATTTCAAAGCATTAAAAGGAAATTCAGAAAATCAAAACATAGTTGAATGCATATGTTGAGGGGAGAATCTGAATTTTAATCAAGCTAAATCATTAATGTCATATAAGCCAAACAATTGATTGCAGAATATGAAGGCTTATATAATTCCAAATGAAAGGGGAACTTTAACTCCGAAATTTAATGTTTCACTCCTTTCAAACTTGGATAAATTAAATTATCAGACATTTGAATTCATTTATGGAGTTTATTTCATTATTTACTGAGGAACTCATTTTACATATACTCAAAGTTTTGTCATCATCAAAAAGGGGAAGATTGTGGAGTGATTGATTAAAACCCCGTTTGATTTTGATGAGCTCAAAGCATTTGAGTATATCTTGTGATTACTAATGAATTCAATTGAGTGTTTCAGTGAAAATCCTGTCCAAGTGTCTCTAGACTTGGTTCATAGCATTTTGGATAAGTTAAGAAGTCTGCATGAACCAATGTCTGAGATACGAGTCGACTCCCGAGTTTCACGAGTCGACTCCAAGCGTATCAAGGTCACTGGCACGAGCTCGAGTCGACTCCTGATCAGTACGAGTCGACTCCGACTGAAAACAGACAGAAGGACAGAAGAGCAGTTTTTCAGGTCTGAGATTCGAGTCGACTCCAGTGGAACGCGAGTCGACTCCCAGCGGTACACACAGAAAAAGTCAGAGAGCGTTTTATGGACTCTGAGATTCGAGTCGACTTCAGTGGAACGCGAGTCGACTCCCAGCGGTACACAAAGAAAAAGTCAGAGAGCGTTTTATGGACTCTGAGATTCGAGTCGACTCCCGCAGTACGCGAGTCGACTCCGAGACTGTGCGACCATCGACAGACAGAAGACCATGTTACTGCCTCTGAGATTCGAGTCGACTCCCAGACAGCTCGAGTCGACTCCAAGACAAGCTTCACGTCAAAAGGCAGAAGACCAACTTTCGGAAACTGAGAGCCGAGTCGACTCCAAGGAAGTTCGAGTCGACTCCAAGACTGGATGAGCCAAAAGACAGAGAATCGGGAGTTCGGGCTCTGAGATTCGAGTCGACTCCCAGGACAGTCGAGTCGACTCGAGTGGACAAAATTCAAATTTGGATCCACGGACTACAGAGGATGAGCCGACTCCAAAATTGCCAGGTCAGCGCCAGAAGTTGGCGAGTCGACTCCAGGTCAAGACGAGTCGACTCCCAGTCAAGACGGCAACTTTAATTCAAACTGGGAACAGTTGCCGAGTCGACTCCTGATCGCGCGAGTCGACTCCAACCCACCAACGGTCACATTGTCAGGCTGCGCAGAGTGTGCAGAACGGCCAGAAAAAGCAGAGTAACGGCTAGTTTCCGTGGGGGTTGGCTTAAATAGCCACAGAAGACTGTAGCAAGGGAGAGAACAACCATTCCACTCCAAGCATTCAAGTCTTCAAGCTCTCTAAGTGCTCTTCAACGAGAAAAAGGGAAGATCTGCATTTACTGCTCCACCAACATCTTCCCAGCATTCAAAGCTTCCTCCTCCTGCTTTCAAGTCGATCACTCTTTCAAGAGGAGACCGGAGTTCCAGAAGCCACACCTCTTCACCATCTTAAAAGCGTTTGAGGGCTTCTAACTCCTTTACGATTATATTGTTTTAAATCTGCTTTTTGAGAAGCTATTTTCTGTTTTCTTCTATCTCGTGTATTTACTTGATTCAATCGGGGGATTGAATCAAGGGGATTAAGGTTGGTTGGTGAGCCGGTTTAAAACCAACGAGTGTAAGGGTTTGATTGTGAGCCCGGGAAAACAATCGAGGTTGGTTCTAGTCGGTGAGCCTGGGAAAACCGACCGAGTTCGTTGTGAGCTCGTAAAACAACAAGTTCGGTTGTGAGCTTGCAAAACAACCGGCTGTAATCCAAGGGGTTATAGTGAAATTCCAAGTGAGACTTGGGGAGTGGACGTAGGAGCAAGGGTTAGCTCCGAACCACTATAAAACTTTGTGTTTGTAGTGCATTGTCTCTCATCTTCTTCCCCACACATTACTCACAGCACTTAGCTTTAATTAAATAACTGGCTATAGTATTTAGTTAATCATCCACAAAGTTTTAATTAGCTAAGTTAATTTAAAAACCCAATTCACCCCCCCTCTTGGGTTGTCTATCTGGGCAACATCTTTTGATCAGATCTCTGATTGACTCTAATTGACCCATGCGTGTAAGGAAATCGGTCGGACCGATTTAGGTGCACTGACTCAAACCTGTTCTTATTAACCTCTGATTTGAAGAAGTCAGTGGGAGGATCAAGGTTAGTCAGCTTTTCGTGTTTCATACAAATCCTCTAAATTATCAGGTTCTTAAAAATGGTGCGGTTAATGGAAGATGACCGTGTCATAGCCTCCCATTGCGTTGAAATGATAATGAGTCCAATATGTTTATGATCATTGGAGGCGATACATGCCTGGTGCTCATCGGCTATTGGGATTGTTACTCAATTAATGTTGAATCGGTTGCATCCATTAAATAGGTGGTCAGGTGAGCCGAGACACACTCGGGCTTGCTCATCTATTAATGTGATAAACTTATTGCAGCAAGTTGATGGTTGGACCTGACCAGGTTTTTAGTGGAGGTGACACACACCTGCTGAAGTGGCCTGTGGCAAAAGGATAATACTGGAAGTTGTTTGGTGAAGCAATTGGTTATGAACCTACCCTTAGAAACAGATGGGTTAGCCGAGACACACTCGGGCCCATCTGTAGTCTATGTGGATTCCGATACCCACTAAAGAATTAGGAGTAATTCTTCGGATTAAAGTAGAGGCTATTGATTCGTACAAAATGGTGGGAGGATCTTTGGACTAAAATCCAAATTTCTTGATTATATTGATTCATTTACTGATTAGGCTTTGTTGTCATTCTTTGCAGAAATGGCCACTCAATTGTCACTTAGGTCATTGTTAGATAATGATAAGTTGACCGTCCCAACTTTTCAATCTGGCTTAGAAAGCTTAAGATCGTCCTAGAACACGAGAGGACCATGTATATAATTACTGATCCGGCACCTGAATTGCCTCCTGCTAATGCACGGGTAGCAATCCGTGACGCTTACCAGAAATGGACGAGTGATCGGATCACTGTCCGGTGCATTATGCTAGCGGAAATGAGCGACGAATTCTCGCGGAGATTCGAGAGTGCTCAGCCGAACGAGATCATTCAAGTGTTGAATGAATCATTTGGCGTCCCTGATGATGATAAAAGATATAGTACCAGTTGCTGTATCTTCAACGCCAAACTTAGGGAAGGGGCCTCTGTTACGGACCATGTACTGTACATGATCGAGTTGATAGAGCGCCTGAGCAAACTCGGCTTTTCCCTGCATGAACAATTGGGAAAGGACGCGATTTGAATTCCTTGCCTGATTCCTACCGACCATTCCTCACTCATTATAGAATGACAAAGCCTGTACTCAACTTCCATGGTCTTTTGGGGTTGTTGCAGAACTTTGAGAAGGATAACCAGCTCAGGAAAGGGCCGGTTAATGTGGTTGGTGGTGGGGCAGGACGTCGTCCCTTTGGGAAAGGGAAAAACAAAAATAAAATTAAAAATAAAAATAAAAGGAAGAGAAAGGTGCTAAGTGTCGGGACATCTTGTCAGATGATAAGAAAGCGGGCTGACCCTAGAAAGGCGGTGTGCTACCACTGTCAGAAACTGGGACACTGGAAAAGGAACTGTCCTCTGTATGTAGCCACCCTTGATCCAAACAAGCCTAGGAGAAATGAGCAAACAGTTGCTGGGCAAGGTACTTATATGATAACTCCTTGTAATTTCTCCATATGTGATAAATTGATTTGGGTATTGGATACCAGAAGTCCTTATAATATTTGCAATTCATTACAGGGACTGCATGTCAATAAGAGATTTGAGGATAATGAGAGGTTCCTGAATGTTGGAGATGGAAGGACTGTTCCAGTTCTAGCATTGGGAGATCTTAAGTTAGTTTTCAATTCTCATATAATCGCCTTAAGTGACTGTCACTTTTGTCCGTCGTTCTTAATGAACGTCATTTCTGTAGGGCTTTTAGCCCAAAACGGTTATGAAATATCAATAAAGAATCGTTCTTGTAATATCATTGTGAATGGTGTTATTATGGTTGATGGACAATTAATAAATGGCATTTACACAATATCACATCCTGTTAGTGTAATGTACACATCAAGTAAGCGACCCAGGATAGATAATGTCTCTGATACTTACCTATGGCATTGCCAGCTAGGACATATTAACAAGAACAGGATCAACAAGTTGGCTAAGTTGGGTATTCTGAATATTAATGATCTTGAATCATTTCCAACTTGTAAGTCTTGTCTTCTTGGTAAAATGACCAAATCACCCTTTACTGGAAAAGGTGAGAGAGCCATAGATATTCTAGGACTCGTACATATGGATGTATGTGGACCTATGAGTACAAGTGCCAGAGGAGGGTACAGCTATTTCATTACGTTTATAGACGACCTGTCTAGGTACGGGCATGTGTTTCTTATGAGGCATAAGTCCGAGTCTTTTGAAATGTTCAAATTATATCGTAATGAAATAGAGAAACAAACTGGAAAGTATATTAAAATTCTTCGATCTGATCGAGGAGGGAAATATCTCTCCAGTGATTTCTTGACTTATCTGGAAGAGAATGGGATTCTGTCTCAGTGGACCGCTCCTGAAACACCTCAACATAACGGTGTATCTGAAAGGAGGAACAGGACTTTGTTAGACATGGTCCGGTCCAAGATGGGTTTCGCTAGCCTGCCTTTATCCTTTTGGGGATATGCTCTAGAATCTGCCTGCTATATCTTAAATAAGGTTCCTAGTAAAATCTAT
>NW_024069980.1:0-22306 GCF_009389715.1 Phoenix dactylifera
AATATGACAATGTAACAAATAAATTAAATTAAAGGCTTCGATAGTCAATTTTTTTATGCACATTGAGCAATAAATTTTAATATTGGCCAAGCAGAATAATACCAATATTATTATTACCTCACACTTAATAAATAGAGTCAATTGGTTTGGATAGAGAATAGAGATAGTTAATCAATGTACCTCATATATCTAGTATCTTAGTCATATCTTTATAGATATTTATGAGGATACGGGTCAAAGATATTCTTATCACAAATTTTGACCCACATAATGCAAAAGCGCAAATTTTATTATTATAATGAATTTTTTAGAAGCATATGTCAGGAGATACGTATAGAAATAGTATATTCAACTCATTTACTTCCGAGAGAGAAACAAAAGAATGCATTCTTCTAGAAACCATGAGCTACAGGAATGTTAAAATAATTTAATCAACTTTGGGGATCAACAACTATCGATTCCACACACGAAATTCGATATCGATTTTCTAGGAAATGCTTTGGAGTGTGGACCCAAATCGGTTGCCATGCGTGATGTTACGATTGGTGCTCCGCATTCCAAACCCGTCACTGACCCTTGAAATGCGCTAATACCCCCACGTCACATGGCACGGAGTACATGGAGCATTGCTCAAGGAGGTTGGCTGGGCCCCTTATTCAGAATAGGTAAGCTTCAATTGCGTAACCCTTTTTCTCCCTGTTTAATTTTCTTTTTCGAGATAAGCTTTTTTGTATTAATTCACTGTAATCTTTCTCTTCCCACTATATATACTAAGATTTGGTAGACCCGTGTGGGTGATTTTGTTGTTAATTGTTTTCCAAAAAAATGAAAAAGAAAACGTTTGGTAATGGATACTAGTGCTGTATACTAGTGCTGTATAAGATCCCAATTCACCCTCCTCCCCCTCTCCGACCTTCTCTATATAAACCACCAATGCTTTCTCCAGCCCCACTCCGAAGATCCTATCAAATTCGTATTTCCCACCCCCTCCTTCTCCCATACCAACTCCCGCGGCAACAAGAGATAAAGGAGAGGTGTCTCTCTCCATCTTGGTTTCTATTGCAGGGACATGGAGATGTGTTATGAAGTTATCTGCACCTTCCTTCTCCTGGCCCTTCTCGCCTATCTCCTCACGAGAAACCACACGAGAAGACCCCAAGCAAAAGTGAAACTCCCGCCGGGTTCCATGGGATGGCCTTACATAGGAGAGACCCTTCAGCTCTACTCGCAAGACCCTAATATCTTTTTTGCCACAAAACAGAAACGGTTCCGCTCCCTCTTTCTTATGATTGCCTCCTTGTTCCCTTGCTTTGGGTTCCTTTTGGTGCATGGGACTGAGTGAGTGAAGTTGTATTATAGGTACGGGGAGATCTTCAAAACCCAGGTGCTGGGTTACCCTTGTGTGATGCTGGCCAGCCCGGAGCCGCCAGGTTCGTCCTCGTGACCCAAGCCCACCTCTTCAAGCCCACGTACCCTCGGAGCAAGGAGCGGATGATCGGCCCGTGGGCTCTGTTCTTCCACCAAGGGGACTACCACATGCGGCTGAGGAAGCTGGTGCAGAGCTCGCTAGCGCCGGAAAACCTCCGCGGCCTCGTCCCGGACATCGAAGCCACCGTGATCTCCATGCTCGACTCGTGGGATGGCCATGTGGTGAAAACATTTCATGCAATGAAGAAGGTTGGTAGATTTTGCCTCCCATGATCGATGTTTAGTTTCATATGTTTTGGCTGCTGTTAATTTCTTCTCCGATCATGATCATTTCTTTTTCTTCTTTTGGGATCATGTAGTTCTCCTTTGATGTGGGCATCCTCACAATTTTCGGTGGCCGACTAGAAGAACACTACAAACAAGAGTTGAAGAGGAACTACTTCATCGTCGACAAGGGCTACAATTCATTCCCCATTAACATTCCTGGAACTCTATTCCACAAAGCAATTAAAGTAAGGAGGAGACCTTCATCTCATGTGTTCTCTTTTCCTTCTTGGTGTCTCAATTGTTCCTTTTGCTATGAATTTTTTCTCTAAATAGGCCAGGAAACGGCTACGTCAGATGCTGGGTGAGATCATGAGCGAGAGGAGGAAGAAAGGAGTGATGGAGAAGGATCTCTTAGGCTGCCTCATGGACTCATCAGGCGACAAAAGATGAGCACTTGAGTGATGATCAGATCGCTGACAACATCATCGGTGTACTCTTTGCGGCGCAGGACACCACCGCCAGTGTCCTAACATGGATCTTGAAGTATCTCCATGACAACCCGAAGCTTCTCGAAGCCGTGAAGGTAGTACGCATTCGGAGGCCTTGAGCCCTGGATTTCTAACCAGTTGGTAATTAGCCGATGATGATGGCGACTCTAGCTGAATCTTAACATCCCTTTCATGCAGGCAGAGCAAATGGGTATACACGGGACCAACGGGTATGGAAAGCAACCCTTGACATGGACCCAGACCAGGGGCATGGTCCTCACTCATAGGGTAAGCCCAACTCTTCTCCTTCACACAAAAGGAAATGGATATTTCTCACATATAAGTCTTTGTGCTCATGATAATCTGAAAACTCATGCGATCATATGTTTAGCCTCACATTAGTTATTCGTCGAAAAAATCTTGGATACTTAAAACTAAATAATACCTTTCGGCTAGTATTTTTGGATGAGATTTTGGATCATTACAGATGCACCATAAAAAATAATGGCACTTAATTTTCTCTGATGTAGATTATATTGGAGAGTTTAAGAATGGCAAGCATCATTTCTTTTACGTTTAGGGAGGCCGTGGTTGATGTGGAGTACAATGGTATGTGTTATAGCTGCAGCACGCTAGAAAAAAACAGTACAATCTAACCCTGGTACATGAAGATACGCAAAGTCTAATATGTTTGACGATATGCTCCTGGGGTGCAGGTACCTTATCCCCAAGGGATGGAAGGTGATGCCTTTGTTCAGGAACATACATCATAATCCTGAATTTTCAGAGATCCACAAAAGTTCGACCCTTCTAGATTCAAGGTACATACGTATGGTTGGATTCAGTTATACACCATGACATCAATTGCTTTCTTTTAGATGTTATGGATATATATGCTTTCGAATGACAGCCTTATGATGTACCCAAAGAAATGACAGCTTTATGGCAACTTCGGCCCACCTCAATTATCTCATTAACATATAAAACAGCCTATCAATTATGAGCATTATATATTTGCTTTAACTGGTATTATGTAATGGTTAAACTGGTTAATTCACTATTTTAAAATAGTAATTTTAGTTATCATATCATTTTAAATGAATACCTAAAATGAGGACATTGATATATTCTTTAATTTCACGTAATAAATATTTCCAGCATTGTGACATCACAATTACTGTACACATTATAGTAGCTAATAATTTCTTGATGTAATCTTTTGGATTAAATATAGGCACTTAAATTTTTCTTCGAAAACCCACTTAAAACTTTCAGTTTTATTTACAATAAACTTGGCACATGGTAGTCATATCTCTTAAGCACGCAAAGCAAAGAGATTCACTTGGTCAGCATAGAAATTGTCCATGTGAGAGCACTCTCTTTTCTCTTTACCTTTTATAATACTCAAGGCTTTTCACCTGGCTAGTTTGCACTAGAAACTTGAAAACAATTTTTAAAATATTATGTGCATTAAATTGTATCTATATATATATGTAGTATGTATGTATATGTGTGTATATATATACGTATGCTTATACGTATGCATATATATATATATATGTATATATATATATATGTATATATATATATATATGTATATATATATATATATATATATATATATATATATATGTATATATATATATGTATGTATATATATATGTATTAATATATATATATATGCGTGTGTGCGTACATGCGTGCATGTCATTTAAAATGGTATCACATACCGAAAAAGTCATCCTTAATATGAGTAATGTACCAACTTTGCTTCAACTCTGTCCAGTCATCCATAACAATCAAAGTGAAGAACTGTATAACTAATAAATCAAAATATTATGTGCATTAAATTGTATCTCAGAAAAGATCAATTAACAAAATTACTGCAATCATAGTTTTGACAACTACATTTCCTTTTACTTTTTCAAAATTATATATATATATATATGCGCGTGCGCGTACATTTGCCCTCGCTATTTAATTTTATTTTTTTTTGGTGAATACAGACTGCACCCAAACCCAATACCTTTTGGCCATTTGGAAACGGCGTTCACTCCTGTCCTGGCAATGAGCTAGCCAAGCTTGAAATATTCATCTTGATCCACCATCTGGTGGCCAAATACAGGTGGGTCTGAGTGAAAGACTTGGAGATACGCATATATTCGATTTCATCTAGAAAATGCAGGAAACCTCATTTTGATGGTTTTTGCCTCTTTCTCCTTGGAAGATTCCATGGGACAAAGTGGAAAATTGCAACATAGAGAAAGACAAAGGCTGCTCTAAAACTTTAGGAAATCAAACAAAAAAATGGTGGATTCATTACTTATATAATTTTTCTTTTCCCTTGTTTGAATTTGGTTTGCAGGTGGGAAGTGGAGGGACCCCAAAGTGGGATTGAGTATAGCCCATTTCTGGTCCCCAAGCATGGTCTACCAGCCAAGTTGTGGAGAGCTTCGGTCATAAGCAGCAGCGGCGCCGCCTAATGGCATCTGCCTGCACTTTAGAAATCCGGCCAGGAGTGCGCATTTTGCGCCACTTGACCTCACTAGATGAATCTCAGTGTCTAGAGCACCAAGTAGAGAGAGAGCCTCAATTCCTATCGCTTCTTGTGTAACAGAATATATTATATTTATGTTCGATCAAGCGGATCTCTATCACTCTCGCATGTCATTTGGTCCCCCTTCCAACTAGTAATTTGCATTGCAAATATCCATTTGGACAACGAAATAACATGTCAATGTGATATCATCCTCGATGCCATGGGCCCTACATTGGATTTTATGCATGTTACATCGCCACGTGTCATCGCACAATGCTCCAAGTGTACGTGTCATTTGCATGGCCCTCCAATGGAGCGGTTGTCTGGGGGCTAAGTGTTGCACTGCCATTGGCTACAACTAGGAGGGAGGGAGGGAGGGAGAGAGAGAGAGAGAGAGAGAGAGAGGAAATTACTCACCTCCAAGATGTGTGGCCAATGGCCCAACGAGGGATTTAGCTGGTGGCCAATGACCAACCCTAGGAGCAAGGACACTTGGGTGCCCCAGTGGCAAAACGTACCGTAGCTCCAGATGGCTGGCTTGATTTGAGAGTCCTCTGGGGACGTTGGGCAATGGACACATCATGCCGACCTCGGTTGACGAGAGGCAATCGCACAATGATGTTGGGAATGACAAGCCTTTGTACAGAGATGTGGCAGGGGTCAGGCATACGACAACATAGATGTGGTAGGGTCAGTCATACTATCATTCAAGGACATGAAATCAAGTAACCCTGAGAGAAGTATGTTGTACGGGCATTTGTATGGATGTCAAATGTACAGTGGAATTGGGGGGATGGGATTCTTCCTGTGGGGACATTGGTCCTTGCAGTCAGCTGCCTCAAGGAGAAACCATGGTCCACCTTTTTGGTGTTGGTCTTCGAGTCTGTCCAACGCTGATTGGCTACATTGCAGTAGGTGCGAAAGTTGGCTCTTTTCTTTTCTCCCCTTATGATTAGATTATTACTTCAATGTGCGCCAACACTTAATTACAATTCCCTAAATCTGGTCCAAGTGCTGAACTTTCATCATCTCAAAAGTTGTGTGAGAAGGATGGAAAGCTAGAGATCTCATGATAGTATCATTATAAGACAACATTTGTGCAGACACAAACTTGGGGCACATTAAGCTAATTAAATAGGCAAAGCTAGCTTGCCCGGCGTTTCCATTTGAAAGCTTGTATTGTTTAGCAAAATATGGCTTGAAAGCAGAGTTGAGGTGAATGCTCTGTGGTATATCAATGACAAGGAACTCATCTATTGGAGAAAGAGCACGTGCACCTACACAATGATTGGTTGCCATGGGGATGGAAAATTCCCAAAATGTTACAAAAGCAAGAGCTACAGAACATCTTATAAAATTGATGTCTGTGTCTTGGGTACATTTGCAGCACTGAAGGCAACTTGGAAGGTTTGTAGTTGAATTCGTCCGCCCAAATGCCGCAGTTGGATCAATAGTCTTTAGGCAAATTTGGTTGTCATAGAAACCATAAACGTGGCAACTATAACGAGGCAATCATATACAAAGTTAGTAGCCAATGATCCTAGCTAACCAGGTCGCAAGTGTGGGTTGGACTTCTGGTAAGCCACTTTTGTTGACCTACAATTATAGTATGTTAGACCGGATGGTATCGAATATACCATACTACCGGTTTGGTACCGGTGGCGTACTGACATTCGATACACCAGGTGTACCGCATACCGTACTATACTAATACTATACTTAGGGCTGCAAATGGGTCAAGTCGGGTCGGATCCTGAGTGACCCCGACCCGACCCGATTTTTTGTTCGGGTCCTAATTTTGGACCCAGACCCGACCCGGTTGAAATTCGGGTCGGGTCGGGTCGGGTCGATGCCGACCCGTTCGGTGTTGGGAACCCGCCTATGCTGCTGATATTTCAAAACAAAAATCAGATTGCAGCGGAATCGGCATAAGCGGGATCGACGTTCATCGCATGACGCTGTTTCTAGACCGTTCGTAGTTAGATAAGGATTAATACTTTTAAAACCTTTAGGAGATCAAATCTTCACCTTGTGCGGGTAGATGATCACCGCAAACTGAAGCTCGTGGTTTTAGGTTGAGGGTTCGTTTGAAGCCGTTCAAACGTCCGGCCTCTACGGGTATCCACACGAAGCAGAGGACCGATCAAAGATTCTTGTCTTCCCGGGGTGCTAGCTCCCTTGCAAAGACTTCTTTTGATGGCTGATCTCCTCTCTTTCTTTCAACTCTTGAATATGCTTGAGAGGAGGAAGAAGAAGGATGAAGAAGAGGAGAAGAAGAATCCCCACGCAGCCTTCTTTCTTCCTGCGTTGGATGAAGAAGGGAAGGGAGGAGCCGCCAACACTTGGTTCTTCTTCCTTGCTTGCGGCTGAACAAGGAGAGGGAGAGGGTGGCCACGGCAAGGAGAGGAGGCAAGCTTTAGGGCGCCGGCCTCAAGCCCTTTTATAGCCATCTAGGGCTCCTAAAGTAGGAGCCCTAGATGACTTTCCAAAGAGGGGGCGCCGGCCCCTCTCTTGTGCCGCACCAATGATCAAGGGGAGGGGCTTGCGCCCCTCCCTCTTGGTAAACCCTATCCACATTAGGGTTTGCATTGCCCTAATGTGGTCAAGCCCTAATCCTATTAGGCTTAGCCCAAGGGTGAACCAATGGATCCAATCTAGGTAAGTCCTAATCCAATTAGAACTTGAATCAATTTTGACTCAATTGAACTCTTCAATCCTAATCCAATTAGGAGTCTTATTGATTCATTAGATTAATAATTAATTGTGACTTAAGAAACCCTAATCCATATTAGGATGTATTTAATTTTAGTCCTAATCCAATTAGGACTCATTTGAATCCGAAGTCCTAATCCAATTAGGACTTCTAGGAATCCTACTAAGTAGGAATCCAATTTTAATTCAAAATCCTAATCTCATTAGGATTGTAGGAATCCTATTCCAAGTAGGAATCCCAGTCCTACTCCAACTAGGATTCCCAGTCCTAATCCAATTAGGACTCTAGGAATCCTACTCGAAGTAGGACTCTTGTTTCAAGTCCAATTAATTAATTCCTTTGTTCCTTCTTCAACTGAATATCAATCGAATTGATTACTTGTGATTCCTAATCACTTTCAACCATCGGATCGGTCAATACTTCTAGTGTGTGTGACCCCATAGGTTCTATTCTGACTGGTAGTGAGATATATTGTGATCTCTATCACAATATCATTGAAAACTCCTTTCAATGGGTTGGAACGATTCCAACTCAACTCATTAGGGTTTATCGATCATCAAGATAATCCCTATGAGTCCCACCATCCACCAGTGACACCTAGCAGCATGTAGTGGCTACCCAGCAGAATAGAATGATGAACCTCTAGGTGCAGTTATATGTGATACAGTCCTACTATCGTGGATCCCTACAGGACGGAGGTCATGGACAACTCGTCAAACCCCATCGTCTGTCATATGTCAAGATTTATTCGACTTAAGTTCGAGAGTGGAAAACTCTTTCTCCACTGTGCATACTGCCCCGGCCGAGGTCTTACGAACTCAGTCTTATAAATCACATAGGATCTCTCCTTATCTATCAAGGTCGATAGATTCCTTATAGGTGCATACCCTACTCCTACAGTGAACTTACTGCAGCCAATCTACACTGCATGGACCCATATGGCTAGAGACCATGTATGTGTGCAGTCAAACTACAATAACCTCACTGTGAGTAGCCGAAGCACCGCAGGTCAAAGGACCAGTCACACTACTGCAACATCAAGCAAGTCACTGACGAGTGGATAGACATCCAAGTGACTTCTTGTATTGGTCACGCTCAGTACCCTTGTTCTCTAACAAGCACCTGCACTATCACTTCAGTGTCCCTACACTGTGGACTCAAGTCTCGTCCATCCAGAAGGAAAGTGATCTGTGCACTGATCGGATCGATCACCGTCCTCGTGATGATCCATTGATCAGGAGCATTTAGAAATTAATCACCAATGATACATGGCTCAAATTCTCAACTCTTGAGAATATGCATCATCATCTTATTAATTTCTTGGACGATTCATAGACACATAAATAATATGAATGAAAAGATGCCTTTTATTTATTCAATAATAAATAGTCAAGTACAAAATTATGTCCCTAGAATTAACAATGTGTCAGCCAAATTGGCTTCTAGGGCATACATCTAACAATCTCCCACTTGCACTAAAGCCAATCAGTCATATATCTTAGCCCATCTTCTCAAGGTGGGCTTCAGTCTTTTGCTGACTTAGCTGCTTAGTGAACGGGTCTGCCACGTTATCCGCGGAGTCTACTCTCTGCACTCTACATATTTCTTCTCAACATAGTCGCGTATGAGGTGGAAGCGCCGCTCTATATGCTTGGACTTCTGATGAGACCTTGGCTCCTTAGCAAGGCTATGGCGCCATTATTATCGCAGTAGAGTGTTATGGCATCTGATGTCATCACATCCAACTCTGCAATGAATTTCTTGAACCAGAAGCCTTCCTTAGCAGCTTCAGAGGCGGCGATGTATTCAGCTTCCATAGTAGAATCAGCAATGATCGGTTGTTTAGAACTCTTCCAATTCACCGTACCACCATTGCACAAGAACACATATCCAGATGTTGACTTCCTATCATCGACATCAGTCATGAAGTCTGAATCTGTGTACCCTTCTACCTTTAACTCTGATGATCCTCCAAAACCAAGAATAAATCTTTAGTTCTTCTCAAGTACTTAAGAATATTCTTCACAGCTGTCCAGTGTTCTTCACCTGGATTCGACTGATATCTGCTTGTGACACTCACAGCAAGAGCTATATCAGGTCGTGTACATAGCATGGCATACATGAGGCTCCTATTGCCGATGCATAGGAATCTTGCTCATGCGTTGAATCTCTTCAGATGTGTTGGGGCACATCTTCTTGGAGAGATGAATTCCATGCCTTAGGGGTAAGAGACCCCTCTTGGAGTTTTCCATGCTGAACCTCTTCAGCACCTCCTCTATGTACATTTCTGTGAAGGCCAAGCATCCTTTTAGATCTATCTCTATAGACCTTTATTCCCAAAATATAGGATGCTTCCCCAAGGTCTTTCATGGAGAATTCTTTTGACAACCAGACCTTGACCGAGGTTAGCATGGGAATATCATTCCCTATCAGGAGGATGTCGTCCACGTACAGTACGAGAAATACGACAGCGCTCCCACTAACCTTTTTGTAAACACACGGTTCCTCTTCGTTTTTGATGAAATCAAACGTTTTGATTGCGTCATCGAAACGAGTGTTCCAACTCCGAGATGCTTGCTTTAGTCCATAGATGGACCTTTGCAGCTTGCAGACCTTGTGATCTCCATCACTGGAAGTGAAACCCAAAGGCTGTTCCATATAGATATCTTCATCAAGATATCCATTCAGGAAAGCAGTTTTCACATCCATCTGCCAGATTTCATAATCATGAAATGCTGCAATGGCAAGCAATGTTCGGATGGATTTTAGCATGGCTACAGGTGAAAAGGTCTCCTGATAGTCAATGCCTTCGCGCTGACTATACCCTTTCGCCACAAGCCTTGCCTTATAGGTCTCTACCTCTCCATCCGAACCTATTTTCCTTTTGTAGATCCATTTGCATCCAATAGGTACAATACCTTCTGGTGGATCTACTAAGGTCCAGACTTGGTTGGAATGCATGGAGTCTAACTCTGACTTCATAGCTTCCAGCCATTTCTCGGAATCGATATCAGATATCGCCTCGTTGTAGGTTTTGGGATCCTGTATGTGATCCCTATCTCCCACTAGGAACATTTCCTCGGTATCCTCTTCTAGTATACCTAAGTATCTATCGGGAGGATGGGAGACCCTACTAGATCTACGAGGTGGTGAGGGACATCGTGTACTGGCTCTGTATGAATGGGTTCGATAGGATCCATGACTCGTTGCTTTTCAGAGACTTTCTCTTCAAGCTCAATTTTCCTCCCACTGCCTCTATCAAGGATAAACTGATTTTCCAAGAAGATGGCATGACGGCTCACAAACACATTGTGATCCTCTGAGACGTAAAAATTGTATCCTAATGACTCTTTAGGATATCCTATAAAACGAGCACTTATGGTCCTAGCCTCTAACTTGTCCGCCTGTAGTCTTGACGTGGGCCGGACATCCCCAAATCTTGAGATGACCAAGACTTGGTTTCTTACCATGCCATATCTCATACGGTGTGGTAGGAACGGATTTAGAGGGAACTCTATTCAATAAATAAATCGCTGTGAGTAAGGCATCTCCCCAAAGGAACATAGGTAAATCAGTGAAGCTCATCATGGACCTGACCATATCCAATAGGGTCCGATTCCTCCTCTCTGACACCCCGTTGAGTTGAGGTGTACCCGGAGGTGTCCATTGTGAGACTATGCCATTTTCTTGAGATAGTCCCGGAATTCCCACTAAGGTATTCTCCTCCTCGATCTGATCGAAGAGCCTTAAGAGGTTTTCCAGTTTGTTTTTCTACTTCATTCTTGAACTCTTTGAACTTTTCAAAAGATTCAGACTTGTGTCTCATAAGATACACATACCCATACCGTGAATAATCATCGGTAAAGGTAATGAAGTAGAATAACGTCCCCTGGCTAGCACATCGAATGGGCCACATACATCTGTATGTACTAGGGTAAGTATTTCAGTGGTCCTCTCCCCATGTCCTACAAAGGGCAATCTAGCCATTTTTCCTTGAAGACAGGACTCGCAAACTGGATATGACTCGGAAGTCAATGAGCCGAGAAGCCCATCTTTATCCATTTTGTTCATTCTATCTCTCCAATATGGCCAAGTCTGAGGTGCCACAAATATTTTTGGTTTATCTCATCTCTGGATCTTTTGGATCCTTTGGCACTCACTTCTTGCTCGGTAACATTCACAGATACATCCATATGTAAATGATAGAGACTGTCAATCATAAAACCACGTGCGACTATTTTATTTCTAAATAAATAGAACAGCAGTCTTTGTCAAATGTAAAAACATGACCTTCCTGTGCTAGACATGAAACAGAAATCAAATTTCTGCTAGCAACAGGTACATAATAGCAGTCTCTAAGTAATAAACTAAAACCAGACGGTAGTCGCAGATGGTAGGTGCCCACAGCCACAGCAGCAACTTTTGCCCCGTTGCCAACCCGAAGGGTTACCGCACCTTCCGCCAGCCTTCTACTTTCCTTTAGACCCTGCATGGTAGTGCAAATGAGCACTAGAACCAGAATCTATAACCCAACTAGAAGTAGAAGAAACCGTTAGATTAGTTTCAATTATGAGCAAGTCTATACCTTCTGAAGGTGTGTCACCTTTCTTGTTCTTCAGGCTCTCGAGGTATGAAGGACAGTTTCTCTTCCAGTGGCCGTCGACATTGCAGTGGAAACATTTTCCTTTGTCGTTAGCCTTTTTCTTTTGAACTTCCTTCTTTGGCTTCTTGTCTTTCTTCTGCTTCTTAGCAGGCTTCTTTTTCTTCCAAGTAGACTTTCTCTTGGAACCAGAAGTCAACTCAGCAGCAAGGACATTGCCCCTTGAACCTTTCAAGGCTCCCTCAGCAGTTACCAACATGTTGATAGTTCAGTCTTAGTGCATTCAATCTTATTCATGTGGTAGTTTACTATAAACTGACCAAATGAATCAGGAAGTGACTGTAGGATCAAATCCACTTGCAATTCCTTGTGCATGTTCATCCGAGCTTCTCAAGCTCCTCTAGGTCCTTGATCATAGTCAGACCGTGATCATGGACAGACTGCCCTTCGCGCATCTTTGTCTTGAAGAGCCTCTTGGACACTTCAAAACGAGCTGTGCGACTCTGCTCACCATACAACTCTTGCAGGTGTGCCAGTATGTCCCTAGCAGTCTTATATTTTCATGCTGGCATTGGAGTTCATTAGACATGGATGCCATCATATAGCATTTACTCTAATGTCATCATCCACCATTTTTATGCATCTCGCTGAACATCAGTAGGACGTGCTGGTAGTGTGGGGATATCTGAATCGAGTATGTAGCCTATTTTCTCACAGTCCAAAACAATTTTGAGTTTCTAAGCCAGTCCTTGTAATTGGTTCCGGTCATCGGTTGGTCTCAAGAATACGGGTCAAAGGGTTTGAAGCTGACATTGTATCTGCAGAGAGTAAAGATTCTAGTTAGACTTTTGTACTTGATCCTAATCTGTTCTAAGGTCTTTTAGAACAAATGTAACTCCCACTATTTTCTCGAATTCCTCACACTCCCCTGGTAGGAAAACGGAAATCCCACACGACTAGGGTTTCTAGTGGGTACTGCGGTCCCACCAATTTACATGCCACCTCACCTAACAGTTATTGGTGACACATAGATGATGATGTACAACTCTTGTACAATGCTTCTCAAGCATGTTGCAGTGCAACTTGGTCTCTAAGCCATGAAGACCTCACCTAACAGTTATTGGTCCCATTTCTTAGTTAAGTCAGACCCACCGTATAACCGTAGGAATAAAGTCGTCATTGGGTCCTCACCTAACAGTTATTGGTGCCCAACCCCACCTTTACCCTACAACATCTCATGTCTATAGAGAGGTCCAGCCCCCCGATGCAACTTGACCACTGTGTCCAGCCGAGACAAATCAACATCAGAAAGGCCTTAGCAGCTCTACTACAGTGGAAGACCTATTGACTTAATATTGGTTAATCAGGTCTTAGTGTTTGCAACTTGAGCTCTTCATAAGAGGTAATCGAACAATTGGCCAGGTAAGCAGGTGGGAGGCTCCCCTTACTCAGAGAGTAAGGTCCTAATTAAGTAACCACCTTTCATGCTTTCCTAGACACCAATTAGATCAATTAATCTAATATGACTTGCTCATGTCGGTTCACTCTCGACTTGATTGAGGAGGTTTTAATTTAGGTCTCAATTGGGTTTGCTACATCACATGTAAACCTATCTACCCGACTCTCATTCACATCACATGCAAACGGCACATTGCAGGCAGTTATAATCGCAGCAATAATTAAAGCTAAACTTTAAATAGGTGATGATCATGGATTCTATTAGGTCGTATTACAAGCACATGCACGTCAATCGATCAACTGGTCTTCAACTCTTGAATTGGTTCCAAGCCTCCTTGATTCGATCCTTGACCAACTCTTGATCCAATCGCCATCAACCGCTTAGACCCCTGTTCATCTCATGCATCATCTTCGACTTGATCGTTGACGTACATCACATCACAGAAATACAACCAGATGTAAAATAAAAATAAAAATAAATTACATCTCCTTTTAGGAGGCACGCAGGCCTCTCAAAACATCAAATAAGATGCATGCAAGCATCTGAAAAATTACATGACATCGCAGATCACATCGCAGGTCATTACATTTGATACCAAAAGGGTTTGAATCCTATGATCATCACCATATGCAACAATTATAATTTTCAGATCTGAAAACTAACTGATTATCTCATGACATAGGTTGCTGATCATGCTAATCATGATTCTAAACTTTGTAATCCATTAACAATGCAATTAGAATCATCATTTTTATCATAAAAATCAGCATGTAAAAATCAGCACCCTGAAAAATCTGCATGCAGAAATTTTCAGCATGCATGATCATTCAATTTTCAGATCTAATAAGCCTACTTATATTTAATTCTTACCTTAATCTACGAAGCCTAGGCTCTGATACCACTGTTGGGAACCCGCCCATGCCGCTGATATTTCAAAAAAAAATCAGATGGCAGCGGAATCGGCAGCGGGATCGACGTTCATCGCATGAACTGTTTCAGACCGTTCGTAGTTAGGTAAGAATTAAACTTTTAAAACTTAGGAAGATCAAATCTTCACCTTGTGCGGGTAGATGATCACCGCAAACTGAAGTTCGTGGTTTTAGGGAGGGTTCGCTTGAAGCCGTTCAAACGTCCGGCCTCTACGGGTATCCACACGAAGCAGAGGACCGATCAAATTCTTGTCTTCCCGGGGTGCTAGCTCCCTTGCAAAGACTTCTTTTGATGGCTGATCTCCTCTCTTTCTTTCAACTCTTGAATTGCTTGAGAGGAGGAAGAAGAAGGATGAAGAAGAGGAGAAGAAGAATCCCCACGCAGCCTTCTTTCTTCCCTGCGTTGGAGAAGAAGGAAGGGAGGAGGCCGCCAACCTTGGTTCTTCTTCCTTGCTTGCGGCTGAACAAGAGAGGGAGAGGGTGGCCACGGCAAGGGAGGAGAGCAATGCTTAGGGCGCCGGCCTCAACCCTTTTATAGCCATCTAGGGCTCTCCTAAAGTAGGAGCCCTAGACTTTCCAAAGGGGGCGCCGGCCCCCTCTCTTGTGCCGCACCAATGGATCAAGGGGAGGGGCTTGCGCCCCTCCCTCTTGGTAAACCCTAGTCCACATTAGGGTTTGCATTGCCCTAATGTGGTCAAGCCCTAATCCTATTAGGCTTAGCCCAAGGGTGAACCAATGGATCCAATCTAGGTAAGTCCTAATCCAATTAGAACTTGAATCAATTTTGACTCAATTGAACTCTTCAATCCTAATCCAATTAGGAGTCTTATTGATTCATTAGATTAATAATTAATTGTGACTTAAGAAACCCTAATCCATATTAGGATGTATTTAATTTTAGTCCTAATCCAATTAGGACTCTATTTGAATCCGAAGTCCTAATCCAATTAGGATTCTAGGAATCCTACTCCAAGTAGGAATCCAATTTTAATTCAAAATTCCTAATCTCATTAGGATTGTAGGAATCCTATTCCAAGTAGGAATCCCAGTCCTACTCCAACTAGGATTCCCAGTCCTAATCCAATTAGGACTCTAGGAATCCTACTCGAAGTAGGATTCTTGTTTCAAGTCCAATTAATTAATTCCTTTGTTCCTTCTTCAACTTATCAATCGAATTGATTACTTGTGATTCCTAATCACGATTCAACCATCGGATCGGTCAATACTTCTAGTGTGTGTGACCCCATAGGTTCTATTCTGACTGGTAGTGAGATATATTGTGATCTCTATCACAATATCATTGAAAACTCCTTTCAATGGGTTGGAACGATTCCAACTCAACTCATTAGGGTTTATCGATCATCAAGATAATCCCTATGAGTCCCACCATCCACCAGTGACACCTAGCAGCATGTAGTGGCTACCCAGCAGAATAGAATGATGAACCTCTAGGTGCAGTTAACATGTGATACAGTCCTACTATCGTGGATCCCTACAGGACGGAGGTCATGGACAACTCGTCAAACCCCATCGTCTGTCATATGTCAAGATTTATTCGACTTAAGTTCGAGAGTGGAAAACTCTTTCTCCACTGTGCATACTGCCCCGGCCGAGGTCTTACGAACTCAGTCTTATAAATCACATAGGATCTCTCCTTATCTATCAAGGTCGATAGATTCCTTATAGGTGCATACCCTACTCCTACAGTGAACTTACTGCAGCCAATCTACACTGCATGGACCCATATGGCTAGAGACCATGTATGTGTGCAGTCAAACTACAATAACCTCACTGTGAGTAGCCGAAGCACCGCAGGTCAAAGGACCAGTCACACTACTGCAACATCAAGCAAGTCACTGACGAGTGGATAGACATCCAAGTGACTTCTTGTCTTGGTCACGCTCAGTACCCTTGTTCTCTAACAAGCACCTGCACTATCACTTCAGTGTCCCTACACTGTGGACTCAAGTCTCGTCCATCCAGAAGGAAAGTGATCTGTGCACTGATCGGATCGATCACCGTCCTCGTGATGATCCATTGATCAGGAGCATTTAGAAATTAATCACCAATGATACATGGCTCAAATTCTCAACTCTTGAGAATATGTATCATCATCTTATTAATTTCTTGGACGATTCATAGACACATAAATAATATGAATGAAAAGATGCCTTTTATTTATTCAATAATAAATAGTCAAGTACAAAATTATGTCCCTAGAATTAACAATGTGTCAGCCAATTGGCTTCTAGGGCATACATCTTAACATTCGGGTCATTTGGGTCGGGTCGGATCCGGGTCCGATCGGGCCTGGGTTCGGGTCCGGTCGGGTCCATGAGAGATGAACAAGTTTTAACCCCAGAGCAAGCAAAGTTAAACAATTGTTTTTTGCAAGCCGAGCCTATTCACACATGCAACCAATACGGAGCAGCAGCAGAAAAAAGCAAACATTAGATGGGGGTAGCATGAAGGCACACTCAAAATGACATCAGGAGCAACAATCATTTTGGTGATAAATGAAAAAATAGCATGCAAAAGTGACAAAAATCCAAGGCACACTCAAACAGACATCAGAAGCAACTCCTCAGTGTTCATTTACAAATGATTTTGGCGACAAATGATTTACAAATTTCTTTAGTAGAATTTACAAATTTCATTTGCCCAGGAGTCATGCTCTCAGCTCCTCTGCCACTGCATCAATGAACTCCTCAGTGTTCAACCACTGGTCTCGAGTCACCCTGGAAGAGACAAAAAGGCTCGCATAAAATCATCTGTGTTTCATTTGCCCAGAAGTCTTGCTCTCAGCTCCTCTGCCACTGCATCAATGAACTCCTCAGTGTTCAACCACTGGTCTCGAGTCACCCTGGAAGAGATGAAAAGGCTCGCATAAAATCATCTGTTGTTTGATGGTTTATAACAAACGAAAGCTACAATTTTAGAAACAATAATAGTGACATGAGAGTCAGATGGTACTTTGGTCCATGATTGAGGAGAGCAAGATCTTTAGTCATCTTTCCAGACTCCACAGTTCCAATGCAAGCAGCTTCCAGTTTCTCGGTAAAATCAAGTAGTCTAGCATTGTCATCTAGCTTTGCTCTGTTGAAAAACAAAAATTTTGGGATTCAGAATTTTCATCTAAATAATGTAGGGGCTGAAACCTAGGCGACCACAGTGCTAATGAAGTAGAACATGGTTATGGATATACAGATCGTGTTTCTCTAGAACAGACAAAAGAAACATGAAGACCTTACAAATTCTTGAAATACAAATTGTGAAAACAAATAAACAAATTCTTGAAATACATATTAGGAAAAACAAATAAAAAGAAATATTTCCAGTTAGTGCTTGCAGTTAGAACCACTACAATAATCCAAAAGAAAGCCGAAGATACCTGTGTGCAAGCCCTCGTGACCAAGCAAAGATTGAAGCAATGCTATTTATACTGGTTTCACCTCCTTTTTGGCAAACCCTGTAATGACGGGTTACTGACTTACTGTGCCATGTGCAACGCTATCTTGCCAATTCATATTCTAAAACTACCAGGCATGCTATTCCTACCATGAATGGATTCTAAATTTCTAATAAAACCAAAGTTCAATGCAGAAATATAAAGACAAATAATTTCCACAGACAAGGAACCAGATTTGCTTTAGAATATGAATACCAGATTCCAACATACCAGTACTGATATCATTAGACCAAGGATCCAAAACCTGGAAATACAGGGGGGGAATCTGGTGACTGAGACAATGTGTTAGTGGTGTCAATGTGTCATCAATCATCCCAGTAAAATGAAAAAACTAGGGTTCATTAAGAACTAGACTTGCATGAAGAATAGCTAAGAAGGAGAGTACTCAAAAAGAAACAATATTTAAAAGAGCTGACGAAGAGCTGACATAGTACAAAAAGGGAAAGCAGAAGATATTCATGTAGAAGGATGAAGCTCAAAAGTTGAACCAATTTTTCACAGAATTTTTCAAAGCAAAATTCAACCCCATATGACAATCCAAAAAGGATGCATCACAGCATCAGCATCATATTCAGTGAATTTTAGAATTACATAACTAAGAAATGTATAATGAACCACAATTTTCTCATTCCATTCGACCACAGCTAAAGGATCACCCGCACGGCAGAAACAATCAAGAACATTCAATTAAGATAGATTACCACCATCCTGCATAACTCAAAGAAGCAACATGAGATGATGCAAATTAGAGAATTCAAATGTCAATATAATAATGAAGATGATTGTTACTACTTACCAGCATAAGCTAATCATCGGTATTAATATCAACAACAGTTTCGTAATCTTCAACCTTGTATTTTGTATGAGGAGGTGGAATATCTACAAATGAAAAAAATACGAAATTAAAAATCTCAAAGTTTCTAAGCACTAGTACAGCTGGTACATGATAAAATTTATGAATTTGTAGAAATTGAACCTGCAAGATGAGGCAAGCTATCTCGAAGCCAATCTTGTGCGCATATCAATACCTCAACCGTATTCAGAGATAGACTGCTACGAAAATTATCCAAAACCCTGCCAGCAGTGCTGAAGGCAGACTCAGATGCAACGGTAGAAACAGAAATTGCTAAGATATCACGTACCATCCTAGACAATATTGGATATTTTGATTCATTGAATTTCCAATACTGTAGAATGTCACAATTTTGATCTTCTAATGGATGAACCTGCTCCAAAAAATTAAATAGCAAGTCATTTTTATTAGAATTATTGACTAATAATTTAATGTAAGAATCCAAATTAGAGATCGTAAAATACCTTCTCTTCCAAATAGGTCTCTAATTCTGACTTCGATGGTTGGGTAACTTGTACTCCGTGGATGAATTCTTTATAGCCATGCATAAATGATTCTCATCTCTTCCACCTTGGGATGTAGACACCCTCTTATCCACTTGAACAAGAGAGACATTTGTGCCATATAAAATTGCATAATTATCATAAAAAGTTTGAAGAACTTCACGCACTTTATTGATCTCAAATGAAGCACGATCACCATTACCATGGATTGTCTGAAAGCAATAAATAATAAGATTCATCTTATGTCTTGGATCAAGAACAACCCCTACAGCAAGAATGTGAGAGCATTCCTTCCAATATTTGTCAAATTTTTCTTGCATCTTTAAAGCCATCATCATCACAACTACATTTGAACTCCTAGATTCTTCAATCAAGAGCATATTGATTCTCCAAATTCATAGAAATACAAATTTGCAGTTGGATTTTTTGTTTGTGAAAAAACTTCAGTTATAAGATGAAAAACCTTTAAGTTACAAATAATAATGCCTTGAGACCAATCTTCCTGATCAGTTGGCGCATTATCAAAATTAGGATCCCGGGCCACAAGTCGCATAAATACATCCTTAAATTGTATAGCATCATTTAACATGAGATATGTAGAATTCCAACAAGTAGGTACATCTATGCATATCCTTTTCTTACCATTCATCTTGAACTGTTTCACAATTCCCATAAACAATTCCAACCTTCCTTGAGATGATTTTATATATTTAACAGCCTCACGGATCCTATGAATAGCACCCTCCACTACCTTCAACCCATCCTTCACAATCAAATTAAGAATATGTGCACAGCAACGCACATGAAAGAATTTACCATCCAAAGTAAATCTTTTCTAAATTGTTTTTGAAGTTCTGTTGCTACAACTGTATTTGCTGACAAATTATCAAGAGTGATTGAACCCAACCTTTTCTCAATATTCCAAGATAAAATACAGTTAGCTATAGCATCACTAATGACTAAGCCTGTGTGTGGTGAAGGAACCAACTTAAAATTGATAATATGTTTTTTCAGTTTCCAATCATTAGTGATGTAATGTGCAGAGAGACACATATATCCCAATGTTTGATTTGATGTCCACATATCCGATGTTAAGCTAATTCTTCCACAGTTCGTCTTGAACAAATCTTCAAGTCTTCGTTTTTCCTTTTCATAAGTTTTAAAGCAATCAGAAGACAATGTTGTCCTTGAAACAATATGAAATTCTGGTCTAAGGTTCCTAATAAACATCTGAAAGGCTGGATGTTCAATTGTTGTAAATGGCATCTCTTGTAGAATTACCATCCTTGCAAGGTCCTCACGACTTCTTTCCTGATCAAATGAATAGGGAACTAATTCGTTCAACGGAACACCATCTTTCGAAGTCACAGTGCCTATTAATATTTTCTGTTTCTTATCATGAATTTTTTTGTCTTACAAATATTTGATGCTTGTGAAGATGACTTGTCCCATTTTTTGGATCAGCTGAAAAAATAAAATGACAATAATTGCATTTAGCCTTGTCTTTTTGGTTTTGTACCTCACAATAGTGATTCCATATCTCCGATCTCTTCTTTTGTTCGTTTTAGAGCTATCTGTATTAGAAGGCTCTATAGCTTGAGAACTACCATAACGAAGTACACTTGAAACTTCAACCATATTTTCATTGCTATCCATCGTAGACATTAACCTATTTTGCATAGAAATCAATAAAAATGTATGAGCATAAAATGCAACTTTATAGATGCATATAATCTAAGCTTTAATGTCTATCATGTTATTGCACGCATAAAAAAATCATGATCAGTTTATCTACAAAATTTAAGCTAGGAACAACATTTCAGTATTCCTGAAAGCTGAAGTAAACGCCATGTCATGTAGTTAACTGTTCAAAATTACTGACAAAGTGACACTACAGACTTCATATAACTAAAGCGTACTCATATACTAAAGCATCTTTTAAATAGTTATAAATGGAGGAAATATGATTACTAAAGCACTAAGAAACTTAAAATATAGTGCACATAAAAATGAAGACCAGGTGAGAACCAAAATGATATTCGGCCAGCCCATGCAGTAACAGTCACCCTGATTCTTTCAATTAAATCAATAAATCATTATCTTCCCTCAAAGATACTCGTACTGTTTCCTTGAGATAATCCTATATTCAGCGCTGCTGCACTAGTTCGGTCCCAAGTCCCAACATCAAGTCCAGCCTCGTTGCCCTGTTACAAGACAAGCCCCCCTCGCCGGAACCTCCTCTCTGCCTATGCTAAAAAAATACAGAGGAGGACATATCTTGGGACGACGAAGAATGGGAGGGAGATCCGCGGAATGGGGAGCCAGAAGTCGGGAGATCTAGGGCACCGCCGCATCGGGCATAGAAGCTGTCTTCTCTTCTCCGCCGCCGCAGCTCAAGATCTACTTATCCATTATCATAATAGAACAAGAATAGCATTAGCAAAATATTCTGGGAACGATTTGCAAGATATCAGGATGAAAAATATAGAGAGTAAAGAGGCCCAGACAAAGGCGACCAGCACCTGGTACAGGCGTATAGCAAGGTCCTTGGGACGCTGAAGAATGGAGAGAGGCAGAGAGGAGATCCGCGGACTGGAGAGCCAGAAGTCGGGCACGGCCACACGTAAGCGGTCTACTCTTCTCCGCCGCCGCAGCTCAAGATCTAGGGCACGGGCACCTAGGCACGATCGCACGGGATCGAAAAAGAGAGGAAGGTGCTCAAGATCCAGGGCACCTGGGCTGCTGGGCACGGCCGCACAGGATCAAAAAGGAGAGGAAGGCCGGAAGGCGATCGAGATCTAGGGCACGGCCGCACGGAAATACGGATCGAAAAAGACTAAAAGAGAGGAAGGCCGAAGGCGAGAAGGCAGGAATTTAGCTTTATATAGTAACGGGTCGGGTCGGGTCCCAGATCAAGATTGGGTGGACCCGACCCGACCCGAAAAATAGATCGGGTCGAAATTTAGGACTTGACCCGGCCCCGCGGGTTCCTAAAATTCGGGTCGGGTCGGGTCTAAAGCGGGTCGGGTCCCGGGTCGACCCGAACCCATTTGCAGCC
>NW_024069981.1:0-2500 GCF_009389715.1 Phoenix dactylifera
TTTATAACATCTAGGGCTCCTACAATCTAGGAGCCCTAGAGTAATTACCTTTCTCTTCTCCCTTCTCCACATGGAAAAGGGAGGGGCATATTCCCCTCCTCATGGTAAACCCTAATCTACATTAAGTAGGGTTTGAAATGCCCTAATGTGGTCAAGTCCTAATCCAATTAGGGTTAGCCCAAGGGTGAACCAATTAGGATCCAATCTAGGTAAGTCCTAATCCAATTAGAACTTAAATCAATTTTGACTCAATTGAACTCTTCAATCCTAATCCAATTAGGAGTCTTATTGATTCATTAGATTAATAATTAATTGTGACTTAAGAAACCCTAATCCAAATTAGGACATATTTAATTTTAGTCCTAATCCAATTAGGACTCTTATTTGAATCCGAAGTCCTAATCCGATTAGGACTCTAGGAATCCTACTCCAAGTAGGAATCCAATTTTGATTCAAAACTCCTAATCTCATTAGGATTGCAGGAATCCTTATTCCAAGTAGGAATCCCAGTCCTACTCCAACTAGGATTCCCAGTCCTAATCCAATTAGGACTCTAGGAATCCTACTCGAAGTAGGACTCTTGTTTCAAGTCCAATTAATTAATTCCCTTTCCTTCTTCAACTTCTTATCAATCGAATTGATTACTCGTGATTCATAATCACTTTTCAACCATCGGATCGGTCAATACTTCTAGTGTGTGTGACCCCATAGGTTCTATTCTGACTGGTAGTGAGATATATTGTGATCTCTATCACTATATCATTGAAAACTCCTTTCAATGGGTTGGAACGATTCCAACTCAACTCATTAGGGTTTATCGATCATCGAGATAATCCCTGTGAGTCCCACCATCCACTAGTGACACCTAGCAGCATGTAGTGGCTACCCAGTAGAATAGAATGATGAACCTCTAGGTGCAGTTAACGTGTGATACAGTCCTACTATCGTGGATCCCTACAGGACGGAGGTCATGGACAACTTGTCAAACCCCATCGTCTGTCATATGTCAAGATTTATTCGACTTGAGTTCGATAGTGGAAAACTCTTTTTCCACTTTATATTACTGCCCTGGCCAAGGTCTTAGAACTCAGTCTAACAAATCACATAGGATCACTCCTCTTCTATCAAGGTCGATAGATTCCTTATAGGTGCATACCCTACTCCTACAGTGAACTTACTGCAGCCAATCTACACTGCATGGACCCATATGGCTAGAGACCATGTATGTGTGCAGTCAAACTACAATAACCTCACTGTGAGTAGCCGAAGCACCGCAGGTCAAAGGACCAGTCACACTACTGCAACATCAAGCAAGTCACTGACGAGTGGATAGACATCCAAGTGACTTCTTGTCTTGGTCACGCTCAGTACCCTTGTTCTCTAACAAGCACCTGCACTATCACTTCAGTGTCCCTACACTGTGGACTCAAGTCTCGTCCATCCAGAAGGAAAGTGATCTGTGCACTGATCGGATCGATCACCGTCCTCGTGATGATCCATTGATCAGGAGCATTTAGAAATTAATCACCAATGATACATGGCTCAAATTCTCAACTCTTGAGAATATGTATCATCATCTTATTAATTTCTTGGACGATTCATAGACACATAAATAATATGAATAAAAAGATGCCTTTTATTTATTCAATAATAAATGGTCAAGTACAAAATTATGTCCCTAGAAATAACAATGTGTCAGCCAGATTGGCTTCTAGGGCATACATCTAACAGCCCGGCCGACCAGCTACGTAGACCCCGTCCCCCCTCCCCCCGTCTCGCCCGCCTCGGGGCACGTACGCATGCCCGGCGGGGCCTGGAGGTGCGCCCGCGGCGTGCGGCACGGGGCGGCGGGCGGGCCAAACCCGGCGCGGATGGCGCCAAGGAACAGAGAACGGAGGCGGCGCGCCGCCGCCCGCCCGCCCCATCCCGGGGCCTGGTATACGGATGGCGCCACCATCGACGGCAGCCTTACATGATACGACTCTTGGCAACGGATATCTCGGCTCTCGCATCGATGAAGAACGTAGCGAAATGCGATACCTGGTGTGAATTGCAGAATCCCGCAAGCCATCGAGTCTTTGAACGCAAGTTGCGCCCGAGGCCACCAGGCCGAGGGCACGCTTGCCTGGGCGTCACGCCAAGCGACGCTCCTTTCCCCCGGGCCACGACGGGCTCCTGGGGAGCCGGACGCGGACATGGGACCCCCGCGCCCCCGGTGCGGCGGCCCGAAGAGCGGTCAGCCGGCGGGGACGGACACGGCGGATGGTGGACGCTGATGCAATCCTGTCGCCGTGACGCCGGACCCCAGAGGCGAAGGGCCCCTGCCGCCCCCATCGTGCGCGGCGCCCCGGCCCCCGGCCGGGACGCCGCCCCTCGGATCGCGACCCCAGGTCAGGCGGGGCCACCCGCCGAGCTTAAGCATATCAATAAGCGGAGAAGAAACTTACGAGGATTCTCCTAGTAACGGCGAGCGAACCGGGACCAGCCCAGCTTGAGAATC
>NW_024069981.1:10000-20000 GCF_009389715.1 Phoenix dactylifera
GTTTGCCCAAGATGTTTTGGGCTGAGGCAGTCAACACCGCAGCGTATCTAATAAACAGAGGCCCGTCGGTTCCCCTAGATTGCAAATTGCCTGAAGAAGAGTGGACAGGAAAAATAGTAAATTTGTCACACTTGAGGGTCTTTGGGTGTGTCTCCTTTGTGCACATTAATGCAGAGAAAAGGGACAAGCTAGATGCAAAGTTCAGAAAGTGTTTCTTCATTGGATATGGTACAGATGATTTTGGTTACAAGTTCTGGGATGCACAGAACTAGAAGGTCATCAGAAGCAAGGATGTGATATTCAATGAGCGAGTTCTCTATAAGGACAAGAATACTTCAGATCTTGAGAGTGCAGGGGAGCAAAGCAAGGAAAAACAGCAAGTTGAGCTGCAAGAGATTACAGAAGAAGATGTTGCCAAAAGTTTTCAGAAAAATCCTGAAAATTCAGAAACTGTTGTGGCACAACCTCAACCAAGTATACCACAGCTGAGAAGATCAACAAGAATCTCGAGACAACCGGATAGATATTCATCCTCTTTACATTATCTGCTATTGACAGATGGAGGTGAACCCGAGTGTTATGAAGAAGCCATGGAAAGTGAAGATTCGGTGAAGTGGGAGTTAGCCATGAAGGACGAGATGAAGTCCTTGGATAGAAATCAAACTTGGGAACTCAGTTCACTACCAGAAGGCAAGAAGGCTTTACAGAACAAGTGGGTCTACAAAGTTAAAGAGGAACATGATGGCAGCAAGGTACAAAGCAAGGTTGGTTGTGAAAGGCTTCCAACAGAAGGAAGGTATCGACTACACTGAGATTTTCTCTCCGGTAGTCAAATATTCAACAATCAGAGTGATTCTGAGTATTGTGGCAGCAGAAAATCTATATTTGGAGCAGTTGGATGTTACGACTGCATTTCTCCATGGAGAGATTGATGAAGACATCTACATGCAGCAACCTATCGGCTTTGCAGTCCCTAGCAAGGAGAACCTTGTATGCAAGCTGAAGAGAAGTTTGTATGGTTTGAAACAGGCCCCGAGGTTGTGGTACAAAAAGTTCGATGGATTCATGATCAACAATGGTTTTGTAAGATGTCAAGAAAATCATTGCTGTTATCTTAAGGTACTTGATGGCAGTTTTATCATCTTACTTTTGTATGTTGATGACATGTTGATAGCCGGACCGAACCTACAAGAGATTGAAAGATGGAAGAAAGAGCTATCAAGAAAGTTTGCAATGAAAGACATGGGTGCAGCAAAACAGATGCTTGGGCTGGGGATTGAAAGGGATAAGGTGGCTGGAACACTGAAGCTTTCTCAAGCTAACTACATTGATAAGGTGTTGAATAGATTCAATATGACAGATGCAGATTCTGTGAAGACACCTTTAGCGAGCCATTTCAAACTTTCAAAAGAGCAATCACCCAAGGATGATGAGGAGCTGAAGAAGATGTCAAGGGTACCATATGCTTCAGCTGTAGGCAGCTTGATGTATGCTATGATATGCACGAGACCCGACATTGCACATGCAGTGGGAGCTGTGAGCAGATACATGGCCAATCCGGGTAGACAACATTGGGAGGCTGTCAAGTGGATCCTAAGATATTTGAAAGGTACCAGAAATGTAGGCTTGTGTTATAGAAAAGGCAATCAAACACTACAAGGTTTTGTGGATGCAGACCTGGGAGGTGATACTGACACTAGAAGAAGCACCACAGGGTATGTTTATACCATAGGCGGAACAGCAGTGAGCTGGTTCTCACAATTGCAAAAGATCGTTGCTCTTTCGACAACAGAGGCAGAATATGTTGCCATTACAGAAGCCAGTAAGGAGATGATTTGGCTACAAAATCTTCTGAAAGAGCTGGGCAGAGAACAGAACTGTAGTGTACTATTCTGCGACAGTCAGAGTGCTATTCACTTAGCTAAGAACCCAATGTTTCATGCGAGAACGAAGCACATACAGCTGAGATATCACTTCATCAGGAAGTTGCTAGAAGATGGCAGTTTGTTACTTGAGAAGATTCAAGGAGCAAAGAATTCAGCGGATATGTTGACTAAGACAGTCACTACAGAGAAATTGAGGCTATGCATGGCCTCAATTGGCCTCCAAAGCTAGTTGAATGGAGGTGCCGCACAGAGAATACAGATCAAGATATAGAAGTTTGTTTATTTTTCAGATAGATGCACAATTGGATGTATCAGTCTCCAAGTGGGAGAGTTGTTGGGTTGTGGAGCCTGATCCATTCCCTTTTCTCTTCTTTCAAGACCCCTATGTGCACTATGGTGGTGGAGGATCAAGGGAAGACAAGCCGGAAAGAGTTCGAAAAGATTCAGAGTTGAATCAGCAAAGGAAAAAAAATTTCAGCAAGGTCCGGAGTCGACTCCAGCAGACTTGGAGTCGACTCTGGCACGCAGGCAGACTTGGCACAGTCTTGGAGTCGACTCCAGATCCATAGGAGTCGACTCCCCAGTGTTGGAGTCGACTCGAGAACTCCAGGAGTCGACTCCCACAGGCAGACAGAGAGGCTTTTTCAGTGGACTGTGGCCGAGTCGACTCGCAGAATTGCGGGAGTCGACTCGAGCATGATTTTCACGCGAGGCTGAGTTATGAACCGGGTTCAAGCCAAGGTTTTTTGAAGCCCTAATCAAAGTAAGAGATTGGGAGGTATATATAGACTTCTTGTGGGACACGAGAGGGGTGTGGCAACCTTGAGAAACCCTAGAACTCATCAACGAGAAGTTTCCAAAAGCAGATCCTTTGTGTGCATCAAGAAGACGACGCGTTGCTCGTCTTGAGAGAGATGGTTTTGCTGTAAGAAAGAGAGTTTGTTCTCTTCTCTTGAATCTCTGTAACTTTCTTTGATTATATAGTGAAGTATTGATCTGTGCGGCTGTGGACGTAGGAGCAAGGGACTCCGAACCACATAAACTTGGGTGTCTTGTGCGTTTGTTATTGTTTCTTGCCGTGTTCTTTTTTTTTCTCCTACTATTTCTTATATTCCGCAATCGTAGGGTTGAATCCCTAACAAAGCGTTCATAGCGACGTTGCTTTTTGATCCTTCGATGTCGGCTCTTCCTATCATTGTGAAGTAGAATTCACCAAGTGTTGGATTGTTCACCCACCAATAGGGAACGTGAGCTGGGTTTAGACCGTCGTGAGATAGGTTAGTTTTACCCTACTGATGGCCGTGCCGCGATAGTAATTCAACCTAGTACGAGAGGAACCGTTGATTCACACAATTGGTCATCGCGCTTGGTTGAAAAGCCAGTGGCGCGAAGCTACCGTGTGCCGGATTATGACTGAATGCCTCTAAGTCAGAATCCAAGCTAGTGAAGCAGCGCCCGAGCCCGCCGCTCGCCTCCCGACCCGCAGTAGGGGCCTCCGGCCCCCAAGGGCTCGTGTCGCGGGCACAGCCCCCGCGGCGTATCGGTCGCGGGCGGCCACCCCGGAGCGCAATTCCGGACGGGCGGCGGGCAGAATCCTTTGCAGACGACTTAAATACGCGACAGGGCATTGTAAGTGGCAGAGTGGCCTTGCTGCCACGATCCACTGAGATTCAGCCCCGAGTCGCACGGATTCGTCCCACCCCCCGATTCTCCCATAGTGGCGCCGATCGAGCAGCCGACGAGGTCGGATCGCGTGCGGCGCCCGGCCGGCTCGCGGGCTGATGGAGGGCGGCATTCGGCCCCAAAGTCGCCACACCAAGCCTTGCACCGTTGCTCCTTGCGGATGACATTGAATGTTAGGAAAGTGGGCCGAATGGGCAACGCCGGGTGCTATGCGCCTCTTCGAAAGGCCGTGGAGAACAGGTCAAGGGGCGGGTCTACTGGCTGCAGCTTGGCCCGACCCTTGGCTTGTTGGAAACACTCGGCACGCTCCTTCGAATGGCCGGGGAATCAAGACACGGGGAGGGTCTGCGGGTTGCAGCTGGCCAAGGCTTGGCCTAGGCCGGCCAAGGCTGCTGGTGGCTGGGCAGGCCCTTGGCTGGCCTGCGGGGGTGGCTGGATGGCCTTGGCTGGGCGGCTAGCAGTGTCCTGTGCGCGGCCGGCAGCAGGGCTGGTCGGCCGAAGGCTGGGCCGGGCGCTGGGGCGCGGCAGCAGGGCTGGCTGGGCGGCCTGGGCGCGGCAGGGGGCGCCGGCGGGGGGCTGGCTCATGGCAGCAGACGCCTGGCGCGCGCCGCGTGAGGCAGGCCGCCCGGCGGTGCGCCGGCACGCGTGGGCGGCCGCGGCAGGCCGCGTTGGGCACGCACGCGTGGGCGGCCGCGGCAGGCCGCGTTGGGCGCGCACGCGGGGGCGGTCGGGCGCGCGCGCGCGCGCAGCCGTGGCCTGGGCGAGGGCGCGCGCGGCAGGCGCGCAGCGCGGCCGGGGCCTGGGCGCGCGCGGCGCGGCCGGGGCCTGGGCGCGCGACGCGGGTGCGCGCGGTCGGCGCGCGGGCGCGGGCGCGCGTGCGGCCGTGGCCTGGGCGCGGGCGCGCGCGGCCGCGTGCGGCTGGGGCGCATGGGCGCGGCTTGGCCTGCGCACAGGCATGCCCTGGCTTTGGCACGCTGGGCACCGTCTTGGCCGGCCTTGGAGGCACTTGGCCAAGCATTGGAGGCCTTGGCTTGGACTAGGCTTGGCCAAGTGTGAATGGGCCTGAATTATTGCGAAGAGTCACGACAAAGGTTCGACCGAAGCTCGCGGCGCCCCGGATGGAGCCGGGCCGCTCCCGCCTTTGCCGCGGCGCACGGGCGCCGCCGCCGTCCGGCCGTCGCAGCGGCCGCGTGCGGCACTTCGGCTTCCTCCGTCGGCCCTTCCGGGATGCGCGACCCGTGCGACTGGGACGCGCATCCCGTGCGACCGGGACGCGTGTCCAGGCCGTTCCCGTTTGCGACTTTCCTCGGTACTTTGGAACGCTTGGGGTGGGCTTTGGGCGGATGCCCCGCTGGGGTGGTAGGGAGGGGGGGTTGCTGCTGCCGCGGCGGGCCTTCCGCTCCACTCCGCACAAGTCCGTTGCCTCGCGGCGGGCGTGCCCGGCACCGTTCGTCCTTGAGGGATTCGGCCCGTCGGCTCGCTCGGACGGGCCACGCGCAGTGGGCCCACGACAGAGCCGGCACGCTCCTTCCGCTGGCGCGGCGCTCGGTCTACGCCTCCGGCCGGCCCTTGCGGCGGCCGTGCGCGGCGCTTCGAATCGGTCAGCCAGTCGTCCCGTCACTCACGAAGTTTTCGCGGCCGCGCGCGCGCGGAGTTGGATCGGCCTTACTTGGTCCGATCCGTCGCCCTCGCATGTTGCGTGGGCTCGGTCCCGTCCCGTTCGGTGAAATCTTTAGCCGCTCCGGTGCGTCCCTGTGGGTTCCTTTGTCGGTTTTGCGGGCTCGGCGCCGGGCCTTCCGCGCCGACCCGTCGGCTCGCTCGGACGGACCGTGCGCAGGTGGTCCCCGACGGAGCCGGCACGCACCTTCCACTGGCGCGTCGCTCGGTCTATGCCTCCGGCCGGCCCTTGCGGCGGCCGTGCGCGGCGCTTCGGATTGGTCGGCCGTTCGTCCCGTCCCTCACGAATTTCTCGCGGCCGCGCGCGCACGGAGCGGGATCGGCCGTACTTGGTCCGATCCGTCGCCCTCGCCTGTTGTGTGGGCTCGGTCCTGTCCCGTTCGGTGAAAGCTTTGCCCGCTCTGGTGCGTCCCCGTGGGTTCGTTTGTCGGTTTTGCGGGCTCGGCGGGGGGCCTTTCGTGCCGGCCCGTCGGGTCGCTCGGTCGGGCCGTGCGCAGGTGGTCCCCGATGGAGCCGGCACGCTCCTTCCGCTGGCGCGGCTTTCGGTCGCTGCCTCCGTCTAGCCCTTGCGGCGGCCGTGCGCGGCGCTTCGGATCGGTCGGCCCGTCGTCCCGTCCCTCACGAAGTACTCGCGGCCGCGCGCGCGCGGAGAAGGATCGGCCTTACTTGGTCCGATCCGTCGCCCTCGCCTGTTGCGTGGGCTCGGTCCCGTCCCGTTCGGTGAAAGCTTTGCCTGCTCTGGTGCGCCCCCGTGGGTTCCTTTGTCGGTTTTGCGGGCTCGGCGGCGGGCCTTCCGTGCCAGCCCGTCGGCTCGCTCGGGCAGGCCGTGCGCAGGTGGTCCCCGACGGAGCCGGCACGCTCCTTCCGCTGGCGCGGCTTTCGGTTGCCGCCTCCGGCCGGCCCTTGCGGCGGCCGTGCGCGTCGCTTCGGATCGGTCGGCCCGTCGTCCCGTCCCTTACGAAGTTCTCGCGTCCCCTGTGGGTTCCTTTGTTGGTTTTGCGGTCTTGGCGGCGGGCCTTCCGTGTCGTCCCGTCGTCTCGGTCGGACGTGCCGCGCGCAGTTGGTCCCCGACGGAGCCGGCACGCTCTTCCTCTGGCGCGGCGTTCGGTCGCAGCATCCGGCCGGCCCTTGCGGCGTCTGTGCGCGGCGCTTCGGATCGGTCGGCCCGTTGTCCCGTCCCTTACGAAGTTTTGTTGCCGGTCCCCTGTTCGGGCTGACCGAGCCCTCCGTTCGCCCCCTGGCCCGTCGCACGGGCCCCCGGCTTCTCCGCGGCGCCCCATCGAAAACTGTCACGACGCGCATCCAGCGCCGACGAGGTCGCAGGTTACGTGCGGCAGCCGGGGGGCTAGGCCGAGCGGCGGCGGGCCCGCCCGCGGACGGGCGCGGGAGGAGCGCAGCCGGCACGTGGCGCGGAGCGGCGGCGGCATGCCGCCGGGCGGCCGACGGCTCAACCGTGCCCGAGTCCCGCGGCCACCGCGTCGCCCGGCCGGCGCGAGCGCACGAGGGCGGGAGGCAACCGGGCGGCGCCCGCGAACCCGGATGCGACGGCCGGCGCCGCGCGGCGCCGACGGGTCCGCACCGAAAACCAGCACGGTGCGGATCGACCGCTGATGAGGTCAGAGGTTACGTGCGGCAGCCGGCCGGCCGGCTCGAGCGGCGGCTGGCACGCGACGTGGATCGAGCAGCCCCGGCGGCATGCCGTCGGGCGGCCGACGGCTAGACCGTACCGGAGTCCCGCGGTCGTTCGGGCGAAGGGGCGCATGCTGCGGGAAAGGCCTGCGGCGGCGAACCGTCCGCCCGGCCGGCCGAGCCTCCCGGGGCGGCGCGCACGTGTCGGCGCGGCCGAGATGACCGAGCGAGGGTCCGGCGATGGGCGGCGCGCACGTGTCCGTGCGGCCGAGATGACCGAGCGAAGCTCGGGCCGGATCGCGCCTTCCGCCGGCGCGCAACGCCGGTCCCACGTTCCGGCCGCGGGAAAGGCCTGCGTCGGCGAACCGTCTCCGCCCCGTCGGCCGAACCTTCCGCGGCGGTGCGCACGTGTCCGTGCGGCCGAGATGACCGAGAGAAGCTCCGGCGACGGGCGGCGCCCGCCGTGCGCCCCGCCGGATTGCGCGGCCCGCCGGCGCGCAACGCCGGGCCCACGTTCCGGCTGCGGGAAAGGCCTGCGGCGGCGAACCGTCCGCCCCGCCAGCCGAACCTTGCGCGGCGGCGCGCACGTGTCCGTGCGGCAGAGATGACCGAGCAAGCTCCGACGATGGGCGGCGCCCTCCGTGCGCCCCCGCCGGATCGCGCTGCCCGACGGCGCGCAACGCCGGACCTCCGATCCGCGTGCGAGCGGCGAGCGTCCGGGCGGGCCCCTTTCGCAACTTCCCTCGGTAATCTAAACACCCGTTGCCTCTCGGTCTTCCCCCCGACCCTCTCGGTATTGCTCGGATATGTGCATGCATCGTCCCTCGTAGCCTTCGGTTATCCTCCCCAGGGTGGGCTTTGCGCCGACGCGCCAACGGGGTGGTAGGGGGGCTGCAGTCGCGGCCGCCGCATTTCGCCATCCGCGTGTGTGCCGCCGGATCCGAGTGGAGGTCGCGGGCGACTCGTCGATGCTTGTACTAGGGGCGCATGCCGGCAGCCCCCCGTGGGGTGCCGGACCCCCGATCGGCGTGCGAGGGACGGGCATCCGGGCGGGCCCCATCTCCAACTTCCCTCAGAACATTAAAACCCCCCGACCCCCTCGGTCTTCGCTCCAACCCTATCGCTATTGCTCGGATATGTGCATCCACCGTCCCTCGTTGCCTCCGGTTATCTACCCCGGGGTGGGCCTTGCGTCGATGCCCCGATGGGGCGGCAGGGGTGCTGCTGCCGCGGCCGGCGCGTTTCGGCATCCGCGCTTGGGGGCTCGGACCCGAGGGGAGGTCGCGGCCGACTCGTCGATGCCTGCACCGGGAGCGCATGCCGGCAACCTCCGCGGGGTGCCGGACCCCCAATCGGCGTGCGATGGACGGGGGGAGGGGCGGGCCCGGTTTGCAAATTCCCTCGGTACTTTAAAATCTCACGGCCCTGTCGGTGCTCCCTCCGGCCCTATCGCCACTGCTCGGATATGTGCATCCACCGTCCCTCGTTGCCTTCGGTAATCTACCCCGTGGTGGGCTTTGCGCCGATGCTCCGAAGGGGTGGCAGGGGGCACGCTCTAGCCCGTGCCACGGCGCACGGGCGCCGGCGCCGTACGGCCCTCGCGGCGGCCGTGAACGGCACTTCGGCTTGCTCGGTCTGTCCTCCCGGGACGCGCGACCCGTGCGACCGGGACGCGTGTCCGGGCCGTTCCCGTTTGCAACGCTCCTCGGTACTTTGGAACCCTTGGGGTGGGCTTTGGGCGGATGCCCCGCTGGGGTGGTAGGGAGGGGGGGCTGCTGCTGCCGCGGCGGGCCTTCCGCTCCACTCCGCACAAGTCCGTCGCCTCGCAGCGGGCGTGCCCGGCACCGTTCGTCCCCGAGGGAGCCGGCACGCGCCCGCCGAGGCCCCGGCGCATGGGCGCCGCCGCCGGCCGTCCGCGCGGCGGCCGTGCGCCGGCTTCCTCCGTCGGCCCTTCCGGGACGCGAGACCCGTGCGACCGGGACGCGCATCCCGTGCGACCGGGATGCGTGTCCGGGCCGTTCCCATTTGCAACGCTCCACGGTACTTTGGAATGCTTGGGGTGGGCTTTGGGCGGATGCCCCGCTGGGGTGGTAGGGAGGGGGGGCTGCTGCTGCCACGACGGGCCTTCCGCTCCACTCCGCACAAGTCCGTCGCCTCGCGGCGGGCGTGCCCGGCACCGTTCGTCCCTGAGGGAGCCGGCCCGCGCCTGCCGAGGCCCCGGCGCATGGGCGCCGCCGCCGGCCGTCCGCGCGGCGGCCGTTTGCCGGCTTCCTCCGTCGGCCCTCCCGGGACGCGCGACCCGGGCGACCGGGACGCGCGACCCGTGCGACCGGGACGCGCGACCCGTGCGACCGGGACGCGTGTCCGGGCGGTTCCCGTTTGCAACGCTCCTCGGTACTTTGGAACGCTTAGGGTGGGCTTTGGGCGGATGCCCCGTCGGGGTGGTAGGGAGGGGGGGCTGCTGCCGCCGCGGCGATTCTTCCGCCCCACTCCGCAGAAGTCCGTTGCCTCGCGGCGGTCGTGCCCGGCACCGTTCGTACCCGACGGAGCCGGCGCGCGCCCGCCGACTTTCCGGCGCACGGGCACCGCCGCCGGCCGTCCGTGCACGGCGGCCGTGGGCCACTTCGGCTTCGTCTGTCGGCCCTCCCAGGACGCGCGACCCGTGCGACCGGGACGCGCATCCCTTGCGACCGGGACGCGTGTCCGGGCCGTTCCCGTTTGCAACGCTCCTCGGTACTTTGGAACGCTTGGGGTGGGCTTTGGGTGGATGCCCCGCCGGGATGGTAGGGAGGGGGGGTCTGCTGCCGCCGCGGCGGGCCTTCCGCTCCACTCCGCACAGGACCGTTGCTCGCGGCGGACTTGCCCGGCCCATCTCGTCCCCGACGGAGCCGGCACGCGCCTGCCGGCTTCCCGGCGCACGGCCGCTGCCTTCGGCCGTCCGTGCCCGGCGGCCGTGCGCCACTTCGGCTCCCTCCATCGGCCCTCCCGGGAAGCGCATCCCGGACGTTTGGGATGCGCACCCCGTGCGACCGGGACGTGCGTCCGGGCCGTTTCCGTGTGCAATGCTCCTCGATTCGTTGGAACCCTTGGGGTGGGCCTTCGGAGGATGCCCCGCTGGGGAGGTA
>NW_024069982.1:0-22157 GCF_009389715.1 Phoenix dactylifera
ATTGTACTTTGATTTGAATGTTAAATTATTGCAAGGATATGAATCATATAACTTAAGGCAATAATATTGGGATCAGATTAGTGAGCACAGATCAGAGCCAATTAAGATAGTTTTCAAGAAGTTTTTCTAAGTTGATACCACAGATAGTTTTCTAATCAAGTGTAGGTGGGATCTTCCTTAGGTTAATTCAAGAAGTGGAAATCTAACCTCTCTTCAATAATAAGTGTGAAAGCTTGTTCATTTAAGATCTTGTGCCCAATCTATTAAGTATTTTATCAACATGAGAGCAATTTAACTAATTTTCTGAGTATAAGAACAATATATTAAGTATGATTGCAAAGTTCTTTTATGGTGTAAAAATATTGTGGCATAAATACCAAAATATGAATTCATGCAATTTAAGTTTTAAAGATCAAGTCAATTAGGACTCATTAGTGAATATCAAAAATAGATTTTCTAAAAAATACTCAAGAAAATTTTACACGTTATTCTCCCCCTTTTTCATTAAGTTAGAGGCTCTTTAAGCTCAACTTGCAATTTGGTTCATGATTTATGCATAAGATATACTAACCAAATAACACGCCTCAAGGTGTATCATAAAGATTTTCAGATTAAAATTTCAGATGATACATATTGGAGAGTATTAGGATCATTTTCATTTTGTATTCTTCCTCTCTCCTTTAGTTATAGATATACGCGATTAAGTTCCGTGAGACCTCTCCTTCTGAAATGTTCTTTCTCCTCCTCTATTGATCATTCCATTTAAGAGTTTAGAATTTGAAGATAATGTTCAATAAAATTGTCAATCTCAAAAATATATTTTCTATAAGTTTCAGCTCATTTTCATAAGACTCAAGGTTTGAGATAAGACAGCCTTTATAGAACTCATCTTAAGGTAATTAAAGCATGTCTTGCAATATAAGGAGGTTCATCAAAATCAATCCATAAAATTCAAGGTATGCATCAAATTAAAGTTTCTTTAGGATAAGATACTAAATATCTAAAGCTCCCCCTCAAAAGATGCATTCTTCTTTAATCATTCTTTTCTTTGGTTGAATTTCAGAATTTAATAATAAACGTGAATAAAACTGAAATTCTATGTTATCGAGAATGTAGAGTGATCTAGAATTATTCAAAATTTATAGTATTCACTCTATATATATATATATTCTGATGATAGTTTTCTAAGAATGTAGGAGAAAAAAAAAATATATAGATGATCATTGAGGTATGTGTATTTATAGAACTCAATTTCTTAATCACAGTTTTTCAGCAATATATTCATGAAGCTCAATAAATTTTTAAATATTAAAATAGTCATATATTTTAAAAATATTTACTTGCAATCAGGATCATCGTAAGACACATCATTTGAATCAAAATTAGTATACTTTGAAGATAAGAAATGATATGTTTCGGATGCGTATCGGAGCAATCAAAATAAATTCTGTTTTTCTTACATTAACATTTTATTTAGTAATCATATGGAGTTTAAACTTTTATACAAAATCAAATTCTAAATTTCATAAAGATTTTCAATAGAGCCCTTTTAAGTCATAATTTGATATATGTATCTTTCACATTGTGGCTCATCTTAAATTATTACGATTGAAAAATACATATTTCAATAACATTAAAGCACTTTCAGAATCTTTGTGTTTAATTTTGAGTTTTGATACAAAATAAAGGATATTTTAACAAGTATTAGGACATTATGTATCAAAGTTAGGCGAGTAGAAAGATAGATCAAAATCAATTTATTTTCCCTAAATAGAGATATTCTTCTCTTCTCCTTTCTACAATGATTGTGAATGAATCTATTTTATTTAGCTTTCAGATTTTAACAACGATTGTGAATGACAAATCTAAAATTTCTTTTCAATAAGATCAAACAAAAGATGTTATTTAGCAATTCAAACATTCAATCAAATTGTCCAAGTATGAAGCATTACAAAATATTGAGAACCCATAAATCAAGACATCATACATATGCAAAACATCTCATGTGTTAAATCATGCATTAAAATATTAAGAACAAGCATGTCAAGGATCCAAGTCAATACTTTTCAAATAAACTCCCCCTATTTAAATATAATCTTGCAATGATTTCATCCTTAAAGTGTGTTTTCAAGTGATTAAGAAATTTGACTTAATTCTACTTTCATTTTCTTTGTTTTTCATTTATAACTTTCTTATGCTCTATACTCTATTTGCTCCCTATCCGGTGGAGTTGGGAAGGGGCACGAGGTACTACCACTAACCTCCCTCTTGTGCCGTCTCTAATATGCCCTACACCGAATAGTTGGGTCAAATAGTGCCGGGTACTACCACTAGCCTCCCCATTGGCACCATCCCTATGATGAGCAATATAGAAAGGTTAAAATGTTCACTTCAAAGTCTCCCTGTTTAAGTGTAATTAATTATGGATTTTATCACTTCCAAATATGCCGAATATATTATGCTTGTTTTGTTTTTCCTTAAGATTGGAGTACTTGCTTTTGCTTAGATTTTTCATCTCTTGAGTAATATCCATTTTCTTTTCTTTATCTCTCTCTCTCTTCATTATTCTCAAGTAATTTACATGAAAGAGCAGAATAATGAAATAATCTTATGTATCATATAGATGTATATCATGCAAACAATATTTTCATTGTGCTCAAGGATTCATAACTTCTCACAAGTTATTTTAAATCAAAATTTTATGCATAAACTTGTGTATTTCATGATTATGACATAGGCAAAGATATATTATAGTTTGGGCAAACCATGAAACAATTTCTAAAAGTATAAGTCAATCAATATATGTATATATAGTCATGATATCAAAAATTAATAATTAAAGACCTTAATCATGCCATAATAAGATTTAAGTTATTGACTTTGCTCAATGAATTTATGAGAGAAGTATCTAGAATTACCAATTCATTCTGCATTCTTCAGTCAAATACCTACTAGATTTCTTATGTATGAACTTTTGGCTGAAGAAGGTCCTCTCTCTTGTTTGCATGTGAATGTTTATTGTATCTTACATGGAGATATCCTTCAAGTTGAGATCTCTCATTTTCTTGTTAAAGGATCCTGTATTATTAACAAACTCCTTTTCTTTCTTGAAAGAAAGTCATTAGTTTCTTTAAGATACAAAACATTTATCCAACATATTTATTTTTTTTTTTTAACTAGATGACTCAATATAAGATATGACAATAGTTGAATATTGAGTCACTTTACTCAAGAGATTGCCTAAATATAAGCAAGCACATATCACTTGAACTAAAGAGATAGTTTCATTAACCAAGATGGTTCAAGAACAAGCATGTGAGGCAATAGGAAGATTTATCAAGGTCAAATCAATTTCTCAAAAACGATTTAGTTTAGATTTTATTTGCTTAAGATAATTATCAATAAGATGTGTTAACTAAGTTTTAATCAACTTATCTTAAACGTTTGCTTCTATCAAAATTCAGATTATGACGTATTTGTTATCAATAAAATATGATTAATTAAAGTTAGATTGAAGTCTTGCACAAGGTCACATAATGAGCATACAGTCTGGTCTACTAGCTGTATGATAAAATAATTATTCTATCATGCTTCAATACAGCTTTAAACAATAGATCTACTTTGCTCATCCTTTACAAATTCTACAAGATGGGGTCATAGACATACCTTCTTCATGCCAATCTTCTATCAGAGTTTTCTTGTGGACTAATGTTGGTCAATGAAGATCCCCTTTCTTGTTTATCTTAATTTAGAGTTTGAGAGAAGATGTTCATCATACATATTTCAAACTCACCTTACATGAGCTAAGTAAAATCTTCATATAAATCTCCATTAGTAGAACCAAGAATGATGTCATTAATGTATACTTTGAGCAAGTAAGATATCACACATTTTTGATGCAAAGAATTATCACTATTACTTTATATCAAAAAGGTTGCTTAAGCTTTTATATCATGCTTTTGATACTTGTTTCAAATCATATATTGCTTTATCATATTTGTAATGAGTGTTTTCAAATATGGTGGTTATTTAACATATATCTTCTTTAATAAAATAAGCATATAGGAGTCCATTCTACACACTCATTTGATAGAATATAAAGCTCATAAAGCAAGCAAATGATAATGATGATCTTTACTTCTAATCATGCAAGAATCAAGATCTATTTCATCTTCTAAGCAAACAATTTTTCTTCATTAAGTGCATTTCTGAAAAACTCAATTTGGTTATAATTATTAACATGTTTTCAGATTGTTATATGTAAAAGATTATCTATATACATATATAATTTAACTTTAGTATCTTGATAATAAATTATTAATCTCATAAGGAACAAAATGAATTAATATTTCTACAACTCGAATCTTTTCATTGAATGTTCTATATGCATTGCTTGATGAATGATATCCAAGAATAGAAATATCTTTATCAGATTTGGCATTATTTTCATAAGAACATATCAAGCATAGTATGCAATAGTTCATTTTCTATTTTTCAGAAGATCAAAAGAAGTTTTCATCAAAAATAGATCTAATAGAAGTCATATGTATGACAAGCAGTGATGATAGCCCCAAAAAAAAATCATTTAAGTAGATGACTATCATACACAATTGTCTTTTTCATTTCTTCAAGAATTCTATTAACCCTATTTTACTTAAGGTGTCCTTGGTGCTGAAATAATTAATTTCTGTATAAACTTTATCAGGATTTTGGTTTTCAACACTGTGCCATGATACTCTTTATCTTCACAGTTTGGAAACCTTTATCATTTGAAACATTTTTACAAGATTTAGCAAATACAGAAAATATTTCAATTTTATTTGCCAAGAACACATCCAATGTAAGCTTTCGAAAACTTAGTGATGGAAACAACATCTTTAGATTTAGAAATTGATTTTTGTTTGTTTCCTTAGTTAGCATGCATAGTAAACTTTGACCTTCCAGAAGATAATCTAAGTAAGCCAATGGCAAGATCTTTTGAGATTAAGTACATACTAGCATGAGTTGATTTTATATGCCAAAAATGGTTTCTTTAATCTTGGTATTCATAGTGCATATATTCAAAAGCACACCAAGTACACATTATCATATCTATGATCAATAAACAATAATGCCATGGATAAAAACTCTCAATCAAGCATATAGAGAATTCATAGAGTTATTCTTAATAAATTGATTAATCTTTTAGCAACTTATCCAATAGTGAGTAAAGTATACTATAAAATGAAGTGATTTGATTATATTTCCAAAAGTATTTTCTATATCACAAAATTGGTCAATACTTGCAATTCATATTTTAATCAAATACTAAAGCAAAAATAATGATGAAATGCACGGTTTACTGATTTCATTATTATTATTATTATTTTATTATTTAAAATTACTTTTCATAAGTATGTTTTAAGTTTCATTTTTTTTGACGTGTGTCTAGAACACCCATTTGTATGAAAGTTCTATTTATTCCATGGGTATCTTGGCACACCTATGTCTACATCCTCATATTTTCATTTTGGGTACCCAAGCTTGCTTGGGTCCTTGAGAGTTAGGACATATGGTTCCTTTTGGAACCCAAATTTGTTTAATTGTAATAACTTTACCACTTGATTTAATTATGTTAGAATGATAGGTAAAGTTGTTATGTCCATTCTTTTCATGTTTGAAATATGTTATCTTATTTAATGATTTGCTTGGTGAATTGATAATCTTTTTCTCTAGAGATTTATTGTTAAGTAAAGGAGTCAAGCCAAGTTTTGATTTATCATAAGCAACATATTGGCTTTCAAACATCATTTTTAATCGCTCTGAACTTACAGTGAATCTGTTAATAAGAGATTTTGATTGGTTAATTTCTTCACTTAACTTTTGATTTTCTTTAATTAAATACTGGTTTTTCTGAATCAATTGTTCTGAATTTAACCTTAAACTTTCATTTTCAGAATTTAGTTTGTCTTGTATTTCAGCAATAGAATTTCTTTCTTTTGAAATTTGCAAATTTAGCTTTTTAAGATTTTTATTTTTCATAGCTAATTTTCTACATTCACCATACAAATCATGAAAAGCATTTAAGAGTTCATCATAAGAAAATTCTTCATGAAGTTCATTAGATTCAGATTCTACTTTATCTTCTAGTGCCATAAAACATAAGTTAGTTACCTCTTGTAGTTGATTGTTGCTTCTAGCTTTCAATTTCTTGCTTGACTCTTCCTTGGTCAAGACTTTCTTGCTTTTTATCTTTTTCCTCCTTTCTTCTTGCTTCCTCTTCTTCCTTGTCTTTAGGAAGCTTTTGAATCTTTCGGTGTTTGGGAATGGATCCTTGTTTCCATCACCGGACTCTTTGTTTTTTGAACTAATCTGCCTCAGAGTCGACTCGAGCCTTGTTGGAGTCGCCTCGGCTAACTTGGGAGTCGACTCAGAAATACTTGGAGTCGACTCGTTCACAGGGTCTTCAAGACTGTGTCTCTGCCTTTCAGACTGTTCTTCTCTAGGAGTCGACTCGGACAAACGGGGAGTCGACTCGGCTACTGTGGAGGATTCAACACCTTTTTCTGCAGTCTCATTGTTAGTATGTAATTGAAGCACATGTGAGCTAATCTGAGATTTATCATAAATATTTTCTAATGTATCCCAGATCTCCTTAGCAGATAAGCATGCAGAAATTTCATTAAACTTCGTTTCATGAATAGCACAATATAATATGTTCATAGCATTAGCATTCAATTGTGCTAAGTCCTTTTCATTAATAGTTTTAGAGAGTGTATGAAGGTCATTTATTATGATTTTCCATAAATAATAGTTTTGAGATTGAATAAAAATGCGCATGCGTGCTTTCCAATATGTGTAGTCTATGCCATTAAACAGTGGAGGCCTATTAATTAACTGTCCTTCTCCTAGAAAACTATCTATTTGAGTTGTCATGATCTTTGGCTCTAGTCGGTTAAGACTACAAATAATATTTGAGCACCTGCTCTGATACCACTTGTTGCCCAAGGTGACAACCCAAGAGGGGGGGGGGTGAATTGGGTCTTTTAAAAACTTTTAAACTACTTCTAATCTTTTAGATTAATTATGCTAAGTTGTATGGATGCTTAGTGAAGCTTAACCTTAGCAAGAGTATGATTCTAATCTAATCAACTATTAAGCAGTGGGTTCAATAAAAGATTAGTCTAATTTTGCCCTAGTATGCTATTCAATTTAATGATTGAGTAAATTGATTATGCTTGCAACTAAAGGATGCACGAAGAAGAGTTAAGCAAGCTTAATATCTAAGTAAGTGAGTGAGGAGGTCAGTCAACAAAGAGCATCACAAACACAACAAAAATATAGTGGTTCGGTGCATCCCAGCACTTACATCCACTCCCCAAGACCTCTTGGGAATTTCACTATAATCCTACAGATTACAGCCGGTTGGTTTACAAGCTCACAACCCAACTTGTTGTTTTACGAGGTCACAACGAACTCGGTCGGTTTTTCCAGGCTCACCGACTAGAACCATCCCCGATTGTTTTCCCGGGATCACAATCGAACCCTTACACGTTGGTTTTACCCTCGGCTCACCAACAAACCTAAACCCCGTTGGTTTTCCCTTTGGCTCACCAACAAACCTTACACCGTTGGTTTTTCCTTTGGCTTACCAACAAACCTTTAACCCCTTGATTCAATCCCTTGATTGAATCAAGTTACAAGATATTAAAACAAAGAATAAAAACAAATCAAAGCTTCTTAAACAAGCAAATATAACAATATAAACAAATAGAGTAAAGAGAAGCCCTCAAACGAATTTTGAAGATGGAGGAGCTCGACTTCTTCTTTACTTGACCCTCTTCTGATTTGGCACGAAGTAGAGGATCACCGCGGCAGCACACGGATGGAGAGGAAGCTTTGGGATACACTTGGAAGCTCTTCTTCTCTCTATTTCACTTTGAATGGCCCTTATTGTGCTTATGGGAGATTTCCCTTGGAATCTCTTCCCTAAATATTTTCTCCCACTTCCATGCGTTCTCCCCTAGCTCTCTTCTTGTTTTTATAGCTTTAGATGGCGTGGAAACAAGAATATAGCCGTTAGAGACAAGAAAAAGAGCCGTTGGACACAGTCTGCATTTCCTGACAATGTTACCGTTGGGATCGGAGTCGACTCGCGCGATCAGGAGTCGACTCGCCTGTTGCAGGAGTCGGCTCGTGCTTTACTGGAGACGACTCGGCTACTGTTCCAAATTTGAATTAAAGTGAATGCCTTGACTGGGAGTCGACTCGACTTAACCCGGAGTCGACTCGCCAACATCTGGAGCTGACTTGGCATCTTCGGAGTCGGCTCATCCACTGAAGTCCGTGGATCCAATTTTGAATTTTGTCCTCTCGAGTCGACTCGACTGTCCTGGGAGTCGACTCGAATCTCAGAGCCCGAACTCCCGATCCTCTGTCTTTTGGCTCGTCCAGTCTTGGAGTCGACTCGAACTTCCTTGGAGTCGACTCGGCTCTCAGTTTGCGAAACTTGGTCTTCTGCCTTTTTTGATGTGAAGCTGTCTTGGAGTCGACTCGAGCTGTCTGGGAGTCGACTCGAATCTCAGAGGCAGTAACTTGGTTTTCTGTCTGTTGATGGTCGCGGAGTCTCGGAGTCGACTCGTGCAATGCGGGAGTCGACTCGAATCTCAGAGTCCCAAAAACGCTCTCTGACTTTTTCCTTGTGTTCCGCTGAGAGTCGACTCTTGCTTTCTTTGGAGTCGATCTACCAACCATCGGAGTCGACTCGCGTTCCACTGGAGTCGACTCGAATCTCAGACCCAAAAACTGCTCTCTGACTTTTCTGCCTGTGACTCCTAGGAGTCGACTCAAACTTCTCCGGAGTCGACTCGGTAAACATTGGAGTCGACTCGAAATCCTCAGGAGTCGACTCGAAGACTATTCTTTTGAATTTTTCCTTTGATTTTACTCTTCCAAATTGAATCCTTTGAACTTTAAGCTTGGGCCAATAAATTGTAGCTTTCTTCCAACTTGAGAGCTTTGGAGGCCTTCTTGTGTTCTTCCAACTTGCTATGTTCCTTGCAAAATAAATATCTTTCTCCTTGCAACATAAACATTAGTATCTATACTTCAAGGTTTTGTGATCATCAAAATCAATCTATGAATCAATCTTTGGGTCATCACGGTAGCCAGGGGAAATGGCCCTAGGATATCAATTCCCCATTGGGTGAATGGCCAGAGGGCAATGATCGAGGTCAACGGAGCCGAGGGTCGGCGCTGAATATTGGCGTTCCGCTGACACCGATCGCACCTTCGGACGAAATCCGTTGCGTCTTTTTGAAGTGTGGGCCAGAAATAGCCTTGGCGCAGGACTTTGTGGGCCAGTGCTCAGCCTCCCAGATGATTCCCGCATATCCCTTCATGGACCTCTCGCATTGCATAGTCCGCCTCCGATGGGCGGAGGCATTTAAGGAGGGGAGAGGTGAAAGATTTCCGGTACAGCTTGCCTTTGTATAATATGTATCGGGAGGCTAGGCGTCTGATTCGGCGGGCCTCGAGCTCATCATTGGGGAGGGCTTCATTTTGCAGATAGCTGACGAGCTCGTCCATCCAGCTCGGCTCGGTGTCGATGCAGAGGGTCGGCTCAGGCTCCTCTGTGCTGGGTGTTTGGAGATATTCGAGCACCGTTGCCTTGGGGAGCTCGCTCATGCGGGAGGTCGCCAGCTTTGACAGTTGGTCTGCTCTTAGGTTCTCCGTTCTGGGGATATGCTGGATGTTGAAGGAGCCTAGGGCGGATGTGAGGTCTCGCACCTTTTGAAGATATTTCTGCATTGATGGCTCCCTTGCTTCAAATGAAAGTTATTCCTAAGTTCTTCGGTGTTTAGCATGTTGAATTTTTTTTTTTTTTGAAAACCATGGCTGAACCTGATCGGGTTGCCTACGTACCCCTTCACAAGGGGGATCAAGCCACACGTAGTTTTTTTAAAGTTTCAAAAATACAGCGAAAAAATGAATCAAACAATTTAATTCATGCATGCTTACAAGATCAAATCTAGAAATCAGCACATTAAGAACACATAGGATTATGCCGGAATCGTTTAAACAATTATGCTAAAACTTTTATGCATGATTAACTATCAGATCTGAAACTTAAGAACTCTATTCCAATTAATCTCCGAATATCCATCGAATGGATTCTGGAGATATCCCCGTGAGGAGCCCCAAAAAAGGGTAAAACCTCGGGGAATCGGACCTAGACCTTGACACCATAATAAATGATTAATGCTAGATTAATACCTTTTATGATGGATGAAAGTTGTGAATCTGATTCTTGACTTCGCAGCCATGCACATGAATGGCCTCTACGAGAAGTACACGCGAAGTCCTGAAGGATCTTCTTCCGCAACAGTGCTAGCAGCTGCAGAACACTTGAAAGCTGAAATCTGCCCGCCGGGATTCAATCAACTCTTGATCAATCGTCTTGAAGCAGATGGAGATGAGGTTTGTAAGGAAAGTAGAGGACTCAGATCTGATCTTGAATCTTCTAGATATTCATCCTGAAAACCCTATCTAAAATGGAGAAGAAGAGGAGGAGGAGGCGGGTGAGGAAGAAGGCTGCAATGGATGTGTTTTCGGTGCCCATGTTTGACCCCTTTTAATGGCCTCCTAATTTTCATTCAAAATTTGAAATTTATTTTCATAAAACCTCCTTTAGTTGGCGCATGCAAGGGAATAGGAACAACCCAAATCAGATCTCAACCAAATCTGATTTAAATTCAAATTTTAAACACATGTGCAAGAGGGGAGGAATTTGAAATCCATGCAGCAGAATTTTCCTTCCTCTTGTCGCATATATTTCATTTGAAATTCGAATTTAAATGATTCAGATGTTCACACGCCAGCTAGGGAAGTTATTTGATGTATGAAATCATTTAATATATTGCTTAATGTTTGAATTCAAATTCAAACAACAAACAATGTCGCCATGTGTCAAGCAATGGGTCCATGCGCCATGCAATAATCTTGGTTTATTTAAAATTCATGAAATCCAATTCCATGTCACCACTAATTGCCACATCATCTGAGCCTAATCCTCTTGGGTTGCACCTAATCAAATTTGGTCAAACCCGGATTAAAACAAAGCAATTTGGTTGAACCCAATCTAATCAGGTCAGACCCTGATTGAGCTCAAATTAAATCCAATTCAATTTTTGGCTCATCCAAACTCAATCAAATTGAATTAATTACTTTGTGTTGGATCTAATCCAATTAGGTCAATCTCCAATTAAGAACAAATTAATTTAAAATTAATTTGATCAGCTTAAGTCCTTTTTTTGGTTCTGACCTAATCCAATCAGGTCAAAACCCTGATTGAGCCCAAACTTGAATCCAATTCAATTTGGCTCATCCTTAGCACAATTACTCAATCAAATTGAGTTTATTAGTAATTTAATTACTAATTAATCCTTCAATAATTACTTTAATTATTTTATAAGATAATTTGCCAATCAAATTGACCAAATTATCCCTGAATGATTCTTAATCATTCATCAGCTTTCTTGATCAATCAGGAATCTTCTATACGTGTGACCTCATAGGTTCGAACCTAAGCCGGTAGTATAGGAACAATTTCCTATACTAATCGATGTGACCATCTAGCAATGGTACCCGACGTCCAGATAGGCCGAATATATACGAAGCAAATATCCTGGAATCCTGAACTATGGTTACTGTATAATTCAATTCCTTTGACTCCTAATGCCAGGATGACTTAGAGCTCACTGTCAACCCTATAATTAGTACATCCATTATGTGATTAACTTTAGATATCCCGTGACTCCTCATTGGGATTACTCTAGCCAAGGTTTTGCTAAATTAATCACAAAACATTATCTCCTGTTTTCAGGAGGGGTCAATTCCATCTTGACTCACAACTGACTACGTAAGTACTTGACTGCACCCAGTGACCTTCCGTCACTGAATTAGAAATTCAGGTAGTCCGGTACCAAAGTATAGTGAGTTGCTTGCTAGTCACAGGTTGCAGTCTCAGGTCAGAGGGCCAAACTTATACCCATATCCACTCGGAACATCTCTCGAGAGTAGAGCGTTCCGGAATTGGTCACATTCAGTGAAATGTACTCCTACACTTCACCTGTGTGGCATACCAGTGTCTCCACACTCCTTGGTTAAGAGGACAACCAACGTATATGTCACACGACGACCTAATCTCGATAATGCTGTCGTCCTAGTAACAACATATCATTTGGTCGTGAACAAGTTTAAGGACTCAAAGATAAATCCTCCTTTATCATAACATAAGTCCTAAGGACTTCATCATATAAGAGTTCATTTGAAGATGAAATGATGAATAATGCCAAATAACATTTTATTAATTTGTCAATTCATTTACAAAATTCAATCATCAATATGCTGACGATTGACATTTAGGATACAAATCCCAACAACTCCCACTTAGCCTAATGTCAATCGGCACAGTATCTAATACCCATCTTCGACTTGTGTTCGTCGAACTCTTTGATGCCGAGGACTTTGGTAAATAGGTCAGCCAGATTTTCTTTTGTGTCATTCTTCTAAAGATCAATATCACCTCGATCGATGATATCTCGAACCAGGTGGTAGCGACGTAGAATATGCTAGGTCCACTGATGTGCTTTGGGTTCTCTTACTTGAGCTATGGCCCCAGTATTGTCACAAAATACAGGCACTGGACCATCAATGGAGGGTGTCACTCCAAGCTCGGTGATGAACTTCCGCAACCATACAGCTTCCTTGGCGGCATCAGATGCTGCAATATATTCTGCTTCACATGTAGAATCTGCCACTGTATGCTGCTTGGAACTCTTCCAACAGATGGCCCCACCCTTAAGAGTGAAGATATATCCTGACACGCTCTTGCTATCATCTTGATCTGACTGAAAACTTGAATCAGTATATCCCTCAAGTTTTAAGTCAGAATCACCATAGACAAGCCACTGATCTTTAGTATTTCTCAAATACTTAAGGAGGGTTTTTACAACCTTCCAGTGGTTGCTACTTGGTATCTGCTCACTACTCCTAGTGAGTATGCCACGTCTGGTCTAGTACCTGTCATGGCATACATTATAGATCCCACTGCCGAAGCATATGGAATTCTATCTATACTCTCTCTTTCTTGAGGGGTTGTCGGACAATCCCTTTTAGAGAGGTTAATTCCATGGCCCATCGGAAGATAGCCTTTCTTGAAATTAATCATATTTAACCTCTTCAGTATAGTATCAATGTATGTGGATTGAGATAATCCAAGCAATCTTCTAGATCTATCTCTATAGATCTTCATCCCTAGGATGTAAGATGCTTCTCCCAAATCCTTCATGGCAAATTGAGATGATAGCCAAACCTTTATTCCTTGTAATGCAGGAATGTCATTCCCGATTAAAAGAATGTCATCCACATACAAAATAAGGAATATAATAACTGAACCATTTGCCCATTTATAAATGCAAGGTTCCTCTTCATTCTTAATGAAGCCATATGTTTTGATTACCTTATCAAAACGTATATTCCAACTCCGTGAAGCTTGCTTTAATCCATAAATGGATTTTTGAAGCTTGCACACTTTAGACTCATCTGCAGATGTAAAACCTTCAGGTTGTATCATATACACTTTCTCTTCTAAATCTCCATTTAGAAATGCGGTCTTTACATCCATTTGCCAGATTTCATAGTCTAAATATGCTGCTATCGCAAGCACAATCCGAATGGACTTGAGCATTGCCACAGGAGAAAATGTCTCGTCATAGTCAATACCATAACATTGACGATAACCCTTGGCAACCAGATGGGCTTTATAGGTCTCTACCTTTCCGTCTGCGCCCCGTTTCCTTTTGAATATCCACTTACACCCTAAGGGTTTAATTCCTTCGGGTGGGTCAACTAATGTCCAAACATCATTGACCTTCATGGATTCCATTTCGAATTGCATGGCTCCAAGCCATTTATCAGAGTCATACCTCTGCATTGCATCCATATATGTGATCGGATCCTCATCGTTTTCATCAAGTTCGATAGGATCCCCATCCCGGACCAAGAAACCGTAGTATCTGTCCGGCTGACGTGGTACTCTACCCGATCGCCTTAATGGTGCATCTAATATGGGTTTTGGATCTGATCTAATCAAATCCGACTCAACTGGTTCAGTAGATGGTGTCGGATCTTCTACATGTTGAACTTCTCTAAGCTCAACATTAGAGCTATTTGTTCCTTCACCAAGGAATTCCTTTTCTAAGAAAATTGCTCTATTGCTTACGAACAACTTTTGTTCTTCAGCAAAGTAGAAGTAATATCCTTTAGTTTCTTTAGGGTAACTAACAAAGAAACATTTGTCAGACTTGGGTTCAAGTTTGTCTGTATTCAAACGTTTGACGTACGCCGGACACCCCCAAATCCTAAGGTGAGAGAGCATCGGCTTACGTCCAGTCCACATCTCATGTGGTGTTTTATTTACAGACTTACTTGGAACCTTAGTTAGAATATAGCAGGCTGACTCAAGAGCATATCTCCAAAAGGATATGGGCAGATTAGCAAACCCCATCATGGATCGAACCATGTCTAACAGAGTTCGATTTCTCCTTTCTGACACACCATTATATTGTGGTGTACCAGGAGGAGTCCATTGGGAGAGAATCCCATTTTCTCCTAGATATGTCAAAAATTCACTGGAGAGGTATTCACCTCCTCGATCTGATCGAAGAGTTTTAATACTCTTTCTAGTTTGTTTTTCTACTTCATTACGATATAATTTGAACATTTCAAATGATTCAGATTTATGTCTCATTAAATAGACATAACCATACCTAGAAAGGTCGTCTGTAAACGTAATGAAATATGAATACCCACCTCTAGCATCTGTGCTCATTGGCCCACATACATCAGAATGTACAAGGGTCAATAAATCACTGGCTCGTTCACCTTTTTCGGTAAAAGGTGATTTGGTCATTTTACCAAGAAGACATGATTCACAGGTTGTCAATGATTCACAATCATTAACATCAAGGATTCCCTCTTTACTTAACCTGTTCATCCTGTTCTTGTTAATATGACCTAGCCTATGATGCCAAAAGTAGACATCCGTGACATTATCTATTCTAGGGCACTTATTGGATTTATACATTACATGAACAGGCTGTGACAAAATGTAAATGCCATTACTCAGAATTCCATTCATTACAACAACACCATTCCAAATGACATTGCAATAATCCTTTTTTATTGATATTTCATAACCATTTTTGGCCAAAAGACCTACAGAAATGATATTCAATAGAAAACTTGGACAATAGTGACAATCACTAAGGACATTTACATGAGAGCTGAATTCAAGTTTAAGAATTTCTAAAGCTAGAACTGGAACTGGTCTTCCATCTCCAACATTCAGGACCCTTTCTCCTTCTTCAAACCTCTTACTGACTTGTAGCCCCTGCAACGAATTGCAAATATTAAAAGGACTACCGGTATCCAATACCCAGGTCGAATTATCACAAATAGAAAAATTGCAAGGTGTTATCATATAAGTACCTTGATTGGCAACTGATTGCCCACTTTTCTTAGGCCGGTTCGGATCGAGGAATGCAATGTAAAGAGGACAGTTCCTCTTCCAATGTCCTTGCTTCTTGCAGAAGAAGCACTCTGCCTTGCTCTGATCAGCCTTTTTATTCTTTTTCTGACTAGGCTGAGCATGGTGCACCTGTTTCTTTTGGATTTTATTTTTCTTTTCCCTTTCTTAAAGGAGCGACCCTTGGATGAACCTCCCACTAAGTTCACCGTCTTCTTAAGAAGTTGGTGATCATTCTCAAACGTCTGTAGTAACCCCAACAATTGGTGATAATTCACTACAGGTTTCGTCATACGAAAATGAGTGAGAAAAGGACGGTATGATCCAGGCAATGAGTTTAGTATGGCATCCTTCCCCAATTGATCATGAAGGGGAAAGCCAAGAGAGCTTAGATGCTCGATCAACTCAATCATGTACAGTACATGATCAGTTACCAAGGTCCCATCTTTCATTCGAGCGCTGAAGATGGCACAACTAGTTTTTGTGCCTCTCAACGTCGTCAGGAACGCCGAATGATTCATTCAACACTTGAATGATATCTTCCGGCTGCGTATTCTCAAAACGCCTACTAAACTCATCACTCATTGCTGCCAACATGATGCATCGAACAGTGATTCGGTCACTGAGCCGCTTCTGATAAGTGTCTCTGGCCGATCTTGATGCATTAGCAGCGGGCTGCTCAGGTGCTTGATCCGTTATCACATAAAGGATCCTCTCATGCTCTAGCACTATTTTCAGTTTCCTATGCCAATTATTGAAATTTGGACCAGTCAATTTGTCATTGTCCAATAATGAGCGAAGTGACAAATTAGTGGCCATTTCTGCATAAAAAAAAAATTTGGCTATTAGTATATGAATTGACTAAACTCAATAGACTTGGACTTTAGTCTAAAGGTATTCCCACTATTTTATACAAATTGGTAGCCTCTACCTCTAATTCGAAAAAATTACTCCTAATTCTTTAGTGGGCACTAGAACCCAATAGATCACATATAGGCCCGAGTGTGGCTCGGCCAACCCATATGCACCTATTGGTAGGTTCTTAACCAATTGCTTCACCAAGCAACTTCTAGTGATGATTTTGCCCTAGGTTTTTCGGCAGGCGTGTGGTGCCTCCACCGAATACCCTAGTCAGGTCCAACCATTAAATGATAGGGTTAGGTCTAATCAACTAATAGACGACCAAGCCCGAGTGTGGCTCGGCTCACCTGACCGCCTATTGAAGGTACATTTAACTCATCATATATTGAATGACAATTCCAATGCTTGATAAGTACCAGGCGTGTGGCGCCTCCAATAATTATCAAAACATTGGACCCATTATCACCCAACTTAATGGGAGGCTATGACCTAGTTATCCCCATAACCATTTCATTTTAAGGACCTAATAATTTTAGAGGATTTCATAATTAGGATAGATGAGAAGATCCGGTTAGTCTAATTTCTCCCACTGACTTCACCAAATCAGATTAGACTCAAACCGGTTAAGGAGACACCTAAATCAGTCATACTGATTTTTCTTAAGGCATGGGCTAACTCGAATCATTAAGTGATCCAATCAAAATGTGATTGACCATGTCGGCCAGGTAAGTGAGATCAGTGGAAGGGATATGCCATTAACTCGACAAAGACGAATCAGTGCGAGTAGCTCCCAATTAAAAACCACCGGTCAAAACTGCCAAACTTACCTTAGACACTGACTGGTTAATCAATTTCGATTTGATTACTCAAATGACTCGGGCTACACCTCTGAGCCTAAATCAAGTTCCATCTTGGTCTAATCAAAGACATGGAATTGATCAATCTACAACTATTGTATTTAACCTAGAGTTTTCTTGACCTAATCTAGTTACTATTTAATTAGATTTGATCAATTAACTCTAATTAGACCATGTTTGATTCTAACCTTAGGTCTAACCCAATCCTAAGAACTTGATTCAAGCTAACCCATATGCCCAAAGAATTATGCAATGTCAATTAATTGAGTTACAATTCTATTTCATAACACTTAATTCTCAATTAAAGTTTAGACTTATGAAAGTTTTGATCATTGCATATTTCTTTTTAATTACATATTAATTACAATCTTTCAGTTCTTAAAACACATTTTCAGATCTGAGTTTTTGTAATTAATCACATGAAATCAGATTTAATTCATGTTTAAGTCATTATGTTTTATGTTCATGCATCACATATACATAACAACATGAATTAATACAAACAACATATATCTTATGTATTTATTTTTTCACTTTTATTTTCAGATCTGATTTGTTCATTAAAATCAGAGATCATATGAATCATAAACTTTATTTAGATCTAATCTAAACAATATTATGATTTCAGATTTATTCATGTTACTAATCCTAACACAAAAATGCATCATATGCATCCAAAATTTCAGATCTACTTAATCATGCATAATCAGCAATTAAATCAATCATAAAAAGTACTTTAGATCTAATCTAAACATGTTAATGATTTCAGATTTAATTGCAAGAATTAAAATATAAAAGTTTAAACATAAACCTGGCTTTGATACCACTGAAAGTTATTCCTAGGTTCTTCGGTGTTTAGCATGCTGAATTTTTTTTTTTTTTTGAAAACCATGGCTGAACCTGATCGGGTTGCCTACGTACCCCTTCACAAGGGGGATCAAGCCACACGTAGTTCTTTTAAAGTTTCAAAATTACAGCGGAAAAAATGAATCAAACAATTTAATTCATGCATGCTTACAAGATCAAATCTAGAAATCAGCACATTAAGAACACATAGGATTATGCCGGAATCGTTTAAACAATTATGCTAAAACTTTTATGCATGATTAACTATCAGATCTGAAACTTAAGAACTCTATTCCAATTAATCTCCGAATATCCATCGAATGGATTCTGGAGATATCTCCGTGAGGAGCCCCAAAAGAGGGTAAAACCTCGGAGAATCGGACCTAGACCTTGACACCATAATAAATGATTAATGCTAGATTAATACCTTTTATGATGAATGAAACTTGTGAATCTGATTCTTGACTTCGCAGCCACGCACATGAATGGCCTCTACGAGAAGTACACGCGAAGTCCTGAAGGATCTTCTTCCGCAACAGTGCTAGCAGCTGCAGAACACTTGAAAGCTGAAATCTGCCCGCCGGGATTCAATCAACTCTTGATCAATCGTCTTGAAGCAGATGGAGATGAGGTTTGTAAGGAAAGTAGAGGACTCAGATCTGATCTTGAATCTTCTAGATATTCATCCTGAAAACCCTATCTAAAATAGAGAAGAAGAGGAGGAGGAGGCGGGTGAGGAAGAAGGCTGCAATGGATGTGTTTTCGGTGCCCATGTTTGACCCCTTTTAATGGCCTCCGAATTTTCATTCAAAATTTGAAATTTATTTTTATAAAACCTCCTTTAGTTGGCGCATGCAAAGGAATAGGAACAACCCAAATCAGATCTCAACCAAATCTGATTTAAATTCAAATTTTAAACACATGTGCAAGAGGGGAGGAATTTGAAATCCATGCAGCAGAATTTTCCTTCCTCTTGTCGCATATATTTCATTTGAAATTCGAATTTAAATGATTCAGAGGTTCACACGCCAGCTAGGGAAGTTATTTGATGTATGAAATCATTTAATATATTGCTTAATGTTTGAATTCAAATTCAAACAACAAACAATGTCGCCATGTGTCAAGCAATGGGTCCATGCGCCATGCAATAATTTTGGTTTATTTAAAATTCATGAAATCCAATTCCATGTCACCACTAATTGCCACATCATCTGAGCCTAATCCTCTTGGGTTGCACCTAATCAAATTTGGTCAAACCCGGATTAAAACAAAGCAATTTGGTTGAACCCAATCTAATCAGGTCAGACCCTGATTGAGCTCAAATTGAATCCAATTCAATTTTTGGCTCATCCAAACTCAATCAAATTGAATTAATTACTTTGTGTTGGACCTAATCCAATTAGGTCAATCCCCAATTAAGAACAAATTAATTTAAAATTAATTTGATCAGATTAAGTCCTTTTTTTGGTTCTGACCTAATCCAATCAGGTCAAAACCCTGATTGAGCCCAAACTTGAATCCAATTCAATTTGGCTCATCCTTGGCACAATTACTCAATCAAATTGAGTTTATTAGTAATTTAATTACTAATTAATCCTTCAATAATTACTTTAATTATTTTATAAGATAATTTGCCTATCAAATTGACCAAATTACCCCTGAATGATTCTTAATCATTCATCAGCTTTCTTGATCAATCAGGAATCTTCTATGCGTGTGACCTCATAGGTTCGAACCTAAGCCGGTAGTATAGGAACAATTTTCTACACTAATCGATGTGACCATCTAGCAATGGTATCCGACGTCTGGATAGGCCGAATATATGCGAAGCAAATATTCTGAAACTCTGAACTATGGTTACTGTATAATTCAATCCCTTTGGACTCCTAATGCCAGGATGACTTAGAGCTCACTGTCAACCCTATAATTAGTACATCCATTATGTGATTAACTTTAGATATCCCGTGACTCCTCACTGGGATTACCCTGGCCAAGGTTTTGCTAAATTAATCATAAGACATTATCTCCTATTTTCAGGAGGGGTCAATTCCATCTTGACTCACAACTGACTACGCAAGTACTTGACTGCACCCAGTGACCTTCCGTCACTGAATTAGAAATTCAGGTAGTCCGGTACCAAAGTACAGTGAGTTGTTTGCTAGTCACAGGTTTGCAGTCTCAGGTCAGAGGGCCAAACTTATACCCATATCCACTCGGAACATCTCTCGACAGTAGAGCGTTCCGGAATTGGTCACGTTCAGTAAAATGTACTCCTACACTTCACATGTGTGGCATACCAGTGTCTCCACACTCCTTGGTTAAGAGGACAACCAACGTATATGTCACACGACGACCTAATCTCGATAATGCTGTCGTCCTAGTAACAACATATCATTTGGTCGCAAACAAGTTTAAGGACTCAAAGATAAATTCTCCTTTATCATAACATAAGTCCTAAGGACTTCATCATATAAGAGTTCATTTGAAGATGAAATGATGAATAATGCCAAATAACACTTTATTAATTTGTCAATTCATTTACAAAATTCAATCATCAATATGCTGACGATTGACATTTATGATACCAAATCCCAACATCAAAATCTCCCAGAATCTGGCTCACGACCAGTTGGGAGTCACTGAAGACCTTTAGGTCCTCTGCTTTCAGCTCCTTTGCCAATTTGAGCCCGGCAATGAAGCGCCTCGTACTCTGCCTCATTGTTCGAGGTTGGAAACTCGAGGCGTAGGGCCTGCTCCGCAATTATCCCGTCTGGGCTTGTAAGGATAAGGCCCGCTCCGCTACCCCCCGAGGTTGAGGAGCCGTCTACATGTAGGACCCATGGCCGCCTCAGGGTCTCCTCCATTGGCTTGAGTGGGAGCTCGAGATCGTCCGGCAAGGTGCACTCCACGATAAAATCGGCGAGCGCTTGGGCTTTGATCGCTGGCCTCGGACGGTATTCGAGGTCGAACTCTCCGAGCTCGACTGCCCACTTGGCAATCCTCCCGGCGCGATCCGACCGTTGCAGAATTTGCTTCATAGGCTGGTCGGTCAGTATGGCCACAGTGTGGGCTGGAAGTAGGGCCGAAGCCTCCGAGCCGAGACAATCAGGGCAAAGATTATTTTCTCCAATTTAGAATATTGGGTCTCGGCATCTCTCAGGACCCGGCTGGTATAATACACTGGTCTTTGAAGCTTGTTCTCTTCTCGAACCAGGACTGAACTTACTGCGACCGGGGAGACGGCCAGGTACAAAATAGAGGAGCCTCACCCTGCTGAGGTTTTGTGAGTAATGGAGGGGAAGCAAGGAGATGCCTGTGGAGTGATTGATTATAACCCTATTTGATTTTGGATGAGCTCAAAGCATTTGAGTATATCTTATGTTTACTAATGAATTCAATCTAGTGTTTCAGTGATATTCTTGTAAATTTATGGTTAAGTGTCTCTAGATTTGGTTCAAGACAATTTGGATAAGTTAAGAAGTCAAGATGAACCAAAGTCTGAGACTCGAGTCGACTCCAGGATATTACGAGTCGACTCCAAGCGTATCAGAAGCACTGGCACAGGCTCGAGTCGACTCCGGAACATTACGAGTCGACTCCGACTGAGAACGGACAGACGAGCAGAAAGATACAACTCAAAACCTGTCAGCGAGTCGACTCCTGAAGAGCGCTAGTCGACTCCGATGCTAGCCGAGTCGACTCCAGGGAGTCACAGACAAAAAGTCAGAGAGCAGTTTTCGGACCCTGAGAGTCGAGTCGACTCCTGAGGAACGTGAGTCGACTCCGATGGTTGGCAGGTCGACTCCAAAGAAAGCGAGAGTCGACTCTCAGTGCAATACAAGGCAAAAGTCAGAGAGCAACTTTCGGACACTGAGAGCCGAGTCGACTCCCGCAAGGCCCGAGTCGACTCCGAGATAGCGCGACCCCAAAAAGACAGAAGACAGTATTGTTATCTCTGAGACGCGAGTCGACTCCAAGACAGTTCGAGTCGACTCCAAGGCAACGCTACTAAAAAAGACAGAAGA
>NW_024069983.1:0-22042 GCF_009389715.1 Phoenix dactylifera
GATGGTGGGCACGCGTGGCGGGGTCACCTGAGCGCGCTGACAGGCGAGAGCTTGCGCTAAGACTACGCGGGCATTTTGACCTTCGCGTGAGTTCAGTGTCAGTGAGATGGGAAAGTGGCGTTCCAGCTCGCGCGCGGGCTTTCCTCGATGAAACGCTGTGCGGACTCTGTCCGGACAGGAGCTTGGCATCCTGGGGGCAAGGCTCCTATCAAGGTGGGACCCCTCCTGTTCCCATCAAGACAGGATTGGCCGCATATCTGGCCTGCTTGCTCCCAGGTTTGTTCGAGGAAATTTTGGGGGGTGGGGAGGAATAAATGAATTGGGAAGGACTATTTGCCTGATTGGATAAGGTTGGGTTAGCTAAGACAGATCCGATTATAGATGCACATGGATCTGGCCGACAAACAAAATGACTCAATGAGTCATTGAAGGTTGACAAAGCGTGTAATTTGAATGCCTTCAATGATCTATGTGATGGTATTTAATGTTTGTGGCTAATATCTTGGTCAAGAATTGATTGAAATGATTAGAAAAGATATATAATTAATGGTTAAAGTAGTAAATAAATAAATTTAAATAAATATGAGAGATGACATGTTTAGGATTTATCACGGTCTCCTTCCTCGGCTTTCTCAAAATGTGGTAGACTAGGTCACCACTCCAACTCATGTGGAGAGCAATGCTCCTATGACTTAACTTATAAGTCTTCTACTCTAAGCTAGAGGTGGCAATCATGTCAAATCAGGTTGTACATTGGGTCAGCTATGGATTGGGTTAGAAAAATTCGAACTTGAATTTGACTTGTTTAATAAAAAAATTAGGATTTGAAATCTCAACCTGTTATCTTTAATAAGTAAACTAATCCGACTTATTTAAAAAATTTAAAATAGGTTATACCGAATCAGATCCAACAACAAAAACTATTTGGCTGTTAAGTATTTGTTTAACCCATTATTAAAATGGTTAACTTAACAAAATCACTATTAAAACCTGGTTGGCCATCTTATCAGAGTCTTTGGCACATAAAGATTAGTTTTTGGGAAGCAGAGAGGGCGAGTAAACAAGAATGAAAATAATCGCAAAGAAGAGGAGGAATCAAGATATTGATTATAGCCGATAGGGAGAGTGTTTGCCGTGGTGTCTCTCTTGTACCATCTACGGAGATGGGCGTGTTAAAAAACTTATTGGCACAGCTCAGATAGAAAGGGGTCGCACCGATGTTAGAGCAATTGAAAAAATTGTAATCAAAAGGAGGATATGAGTGTAGCATGTATTCAGGTGTCATGACCTTCACTAACTTTTGCTACCATGACACCATCATCCGAAGGAGACAGATAGGATAGAGGTGTAACATAGGCTATAGTAGTAGAGAACTAAGTTAGCTCTACTCCTAAGAAAGCTATGGTAAAATAAAATAAGATAAAGATGCATTGATTTGGATTATCAATGGAATCTTTGCAGAATACAATTCCACTTATTTATACTCAAAGATAATAATGCCCGCTTTGATGGTTTCCACCATGCTTGGTCTCTACTCCAGGAAATTTTGATAACTGATACTAGTTATTCTCCCACTATGTATATTTATTGACATAGTTACTCTACATCAACTATCAGACTGATAATCATATTTTATTGGTCTTGGTTTATCCAACATGCTTGCATTAGTAGTCTCCTTTTATCGGCCTGTACTACAGTCTTAAACACTTAAAAATATCTTGGAGGTCAATTCATTCATCTTGTCTATTCCTTCTATTGGCCAATACACACCTTGTGTCTCAAAGCTCTAAGGATCCTATTTGGCTCCTCTTCAAAATTGCCACATGTGCAGTAGTCCTTGGATGTTAAGATGTGGTGTAAACTGGGAGGGATGAGGTAGTTGTAGCTGTGATATGGGAGGGTAGTAGTGCTCGTAGTGCTTCATTAGACTCAAATTGAGCTTCATCTTGTCTAGTAGATGAGATTCCGATCCATGCAAGGCATCAACTTAAAGAATTTCATGTCACATAACTAATTTATTTTATCTACCCAAACCCACTAAAAATGGCATCAAATTTTGATTTTATCACCAAAAGAGGTAGAATTACAGAAAGGACAAGATTTTGAGATAAGCAAGGAGGAGAGTATGAGAAAGGACTTGAAGATGAGGTCGGTGGCATCTTTGGAGAGCAATACATGACGCTCGTTCTTGTCAGAGGTGGCAGCGATGAAGCTTCAAAAAATGTGGGGAGCCATCGGCAAGGTGGTGTTTGCAACGGCGGAAGTTAGGGCTGAAAGAGGTGCAGTAGTATAGGCAGATGAGGCTGAGGGACATTTTGAGAGCAATGCGAGAGAGGAGAACATGAGAATATCCTCTCCATTATGGAATCTCCATAGAACATTGGTCTCATCCTCTCGAGTCTAACTTTAAAAAACCACCAAAAGCCCTAAATTTGGAGGAATTTAGCAAACACTAACCCTAGGGGATTGGGGGGGGGGGGGGCAGACGAGGGGAAAGATGGTGCCAATATCCCAACAGCAAGAAAACCCTAGTGAAAGAAAAAAAAAAAAGAAAATGCCATATGTTGGAGGTCTCAAGGTTAAGATCATCGAAGAGGAGGTAGAGGTGGAGAGGCTTGGAGGGCGAGAAAAAGGTGAGGCTGTGGCAGAGGTGGGAGAACGAAAGGGGGAGGAGAGCACTGGGCATCATTGGAGAATACTAACCTTAATCTCTTGAAAGGAGCAAGAACTATCTAGAAGCCAAATAAATGGTTAGTGGTGTACGGGCAGTTGGCCACATCGGTTTGGATTAGATATGACGAGTTTGAACCCCACCTGACTTTAATTATAATAATAAACATATTAAATGTGTTAAACAGGTCATGTTTCTAGAACCCAAATTCAACTTGTCTAGTAAATAGGTCAAAATGAATCGACCTATTTAGGACTTGAACCTATTTAGCTCAAACCCAAACCTATTTATTGTAGATCAGATACGGGTCGGGTTGATAGGTCGGTCATTTCTTGTCAACCCTACTCTAAGTTGGCCACTTTGTTGTCTTTCAATTTTCTGTATCAAGATGGCCAATGTTTCCTATAATCATCGGTTTTGCATCAGGTATGCCTCACTTTGGATTTCCGCCTTCTCAATCCATTATGATCCTATCATCACAATTGAATTAAAACCATTGATCTCACCCGTTGTATCAAGTATCCATTTGGTATAGATGTCAAGTTTCTATACCATTTTTCTGTTCAAAAGATTGTCATAGCCTTTTTCAACTAAGGCTCTTTTGGTATCAATTTCGTTAACTTGATAAAAATTAGTGGGCTAAACTTTTCTTTCATTCGAAAAATGCATGCACCTGGAATTCAAAGCAACCTTGTTAATTTCCTAAAGCAATATGGTTTAACTTGAACTAAAGCCTATTCCAGGCCATATGCTAATAATTTGTTCATTAATGTAGGATGGTGCCACTGAGAACCAGCCTGTCCCAAGTACCGAGTGGGAGAGATGCTAGAGTGCTCGACGACGAGCTATTTCAGTCATGCAAGGCCACGATTTAGAATGGAGAGTGAGGATGATAGTGTTATTTTGATGATTAACAAGTTATATTTAAAGCATGCTATAAGTTAAATTGATACTTCATTTATAAGGTTATTACTCTCAGTACATATGCTTAAATTGAAAACATATATATGGTCTTGTTCATTTGAATGGATCTAACCTTGAGAATGCAGCAAAGTGTGAATTGAGTCGACCCATAGGTTGATTGGGACGACCCCGGCACTTAAAGGAATCATCTGGCACACTCCTGCAAAAACAGCACAAATGAACAGTGAGTTGGGTCGACCCAAGGTAAGCATGAGTCGACCCAACCTCCAAAGAACCTCAAAATGCAAGGAAAAATGCTCTCTGGAGTTACTGAGAGGGTCGACCCACACAGTGGTTGAGTCGACCCAAGCTTGAGTCGACCCAAACCCTGAGAGGGTCGACCCAAAGGCAAGACAGAAAGACAGACAGAAATGGTTCTCTGGAATTACTGAGAGGGTCGACCCAAGAAGAAGTTGAGTCGACCCAAGTAAACTTTGAGTCGACCCAAACCCTGAGAGGGTCGACCCAAATGGAAGACAGAAAGACAGACAAAAATGGATCTTCTGGAATTACTGAGAGGGTCGACCCAAGAAGAAGTTGAGTCGACCCAAGAGACTTTGAGTCGACCCAAAGAATGGTTGGGTCGACCCAAGTGAAGGAAGTTTGAAATTCATGTTTCTGTGTTCTCTGAGAGGGTCGACCCAAGGAATGTTTGAGTCGACCCAAGGCAAGTTGGGTCGACCCAAGGACAGGTTGAGCCGACCCAAACACGGGCTGAACAGTAACGGCTAGTTCTGCAGATGTACTTTTTGTCCTTCCAAGGCTTGTAACGGCTAGTTTTTCAAATCTGACATGGGGCTTGACCAAAGAAGGTGGGAGGCTATTTAAAGGGCACTATTCATCAGAGAGAAATATCTTTTGAGAGGTTATCAAAGAATACACAAGAATACAAAGAGCCCTAATCTTCTTCATCAAGAGCTTCATTCAAGAATCAAAGAAAGGATTGAGCAGATTCAAAGAGGCATCAAGAGCTCCTTCCCCCATTGAAGAGTGAAGCTTCCTTGACAAAGAAGAGCAAAGCGACTTCAAAGCGATAACTTCTTCTAACTCTTCTTGTTGTTCATATTGTCTTATATGCTCATTTAGGAGTTTAAATCTTTTCTTTTCATTTGCTTAAACACTTTGTAAAGGTTCGTTGGTAGCCCGCAAAACCAACAAAGGTTTTTGGTGAACCCGAAAACCAAAGTTGTATAGGTTCGTTGGTGAGCCCGCAAAACCAACAAGGTTTTTGGTGAACCCGAAAACCAAAGTGTATAGGTTCGTTGGTGAGCCCGTAAAACCAACAAGGTTTTTGGATTGTGAGCCCGGAAAACAATCCAACTGTAATCCGCGAGATTATAGTGAATTCCCAAGGGTACGCTTGGGGAGTGGACGTAGGTGCTAAGGAGAGCACCGAACCACTATATATTGTTGTGTTTGATTGTGCTTGTGTCTCTATTTTCTCTTGCTTTACTTTCTATTATTGCATTAGTTTAACTCACTCAAATAGCTTAAGAAAGCATCCACCACACTTAATTAAGAAAGTTTTAAAAGCACAAAAGTTTAAAAGAAACCAATTCACCCCCCCTCTTGGTTGTCACCTTGGGCAACAAGTGGTATCAGAGCAAGGTGCTCTAATAGTGCTCATTGATCTAACAATCAAGAGTTAAAGATCATGCAACCCAAGTGGGATGTGCAATGAGTGAGGGGCAATCCACAAATAGACCACCTCTATTTAATGGCACAAACTACATATTGGAAAGCTAGAATGAGGATATTCATTCAAGCTTCAGATTATGAACTATGGCAAATCATCACTAGAGGACCTCACACACCCACACTTAAATAGAGGCACTATCATCCAAACCAGAAATGGATTGGAATGAAAATGATAGAAGATTAGCACAGTTAAATGCAAAAGCTGTAAACATACTTTATTGCTCTTTAGATGTAAATGAATTTAATAGAATATCCACTTGCTCACGCCAAAGAAATTTGGGATAGACTTGAGGTCACACATGAAGGGACCAATCAAGTTAAGGAGTCAAGATAAACATATTAGTACAAAAGTATGAACTGTTTAAAATGGAATCTACTGAGTCCATAACTGATATGTTTACTCGTTTTACTGATATTATAAATGGGCTTAAAAGTTTAGGAAATCTTATTCTAACTCTGATTTGGTGCGTAAAATTCTCAGGTCTCTACCAAGGAATTGGGAGGCCAAGGTAACCGCTACAAGAAGCAAAGGACCTCAACACACTGCAGTTAGAGGAGCTTCTAGGATCACTCATGACCCATGAGTTGACAATGAGGCAAAATTCAGAAGATGAGGTCAAGAGAAGAAAGCCATTGCCCTAAAGACTACCACCCCTAGACAACAACTGAATCGGAAGATTCAGATGATGATGAAGATATTGATGAGAAGGGATGGCAGTGCTTGGGAGAAAATTCAGAAAATTCATGAGAGGTAAAATAGATTCCATAAAAGAAGCCCTTCTTAAAGGTAACTCAAGCAAAGAAGGGTAAGGATAAAGAAAAGGAAAAGAAAAGAGAAAGAAACCCCATTTGCTATGAGTGTAACAAACCCGGGCATTATAAGATAGATTGCCCAGATTTGAAGTGGATGGCAAGAAAATTGAAAAAGAAGAATTTTATGGCCGATTGGAGTGAGAGTGAGGAATCAAGTTCGGAGGACGAAGATCATCAAGACACGGCCCAAATATGTCATATGGCCAATGACGATGAGGTAGATTCTGAACTTGACTGTGATTTTACTGTTGATGAATTACATGATGCTTTCTTAGAACTCATGGAAGAACATAAGAAAGTAATTAATAAAATAAGCTCTAAAAGAAGAAAATCAATCTCTCATTAAAGATAAGATAAAACTGTCTCATAACTATGAAACATTAAGTAGGAAACTTGAAAATGAAACCAAAATCTAATTGCTGAAAATATTAAGTTAAAAGAAGATGCTGAAAATATAAATCTTTGGATATAAATTTACTCTTAGTTCTACAAATTAAATTTGATCTTGATAGCCAAAAGCTGTATATGATAAGGCGGTTTAGGTTATAGAACAAATACAAAACAAAAATTCTTAAAGAATATTTTTGTAAAAGCTAAAAATGAAAATATTACTTGTTATTGTTGCAATAAGATAGGACATAGAGCATATGAATGTAACTTTAGAAAGTCTAGTCAAAACAAATCAAGTAATAACAAAAGATTAAGAAAGTTTGGGTTCCAAAAGGAACATGGAGTACTAACCCTAAAGGACCCAACTTAGTTTGGGTACCTAAAGTTTCTTCTTGATCTTGATTGCAGGTGTGTCTTGCAGCTGATAAAATGGAAAAACGATGGTATCTAGATAGTGGCTGTTCAAGACACATGACCGGTGACGAAGATCAATTTGTCACTTGGAACCAAAGAAAGGTGGAGTAGTACCTATGGAGACAATGGTAAAGGTATATCATTGGAAAGGGTAAAATTTTCATTGCTCCATCTTTTTATAGAAAAATTTTATTAGTTAAAGGTTTGAAACATAATCTTCTTAGCATAAGTCAATTTTGTGATAAAGGATTTAAAGTTACATTTGAAGCATCTGTATGTATAATCACAAATCCTAAAGATAATAGCATTGTACTTGTAGGACAAAGGCAAAGAAATTTATTTAGTAGATCTTCATGAATTAGGCAAGAAAAATGGTTTATGCTTAATTACTAATGAAGAAAAGAAAATGAAACTAGTTGGCTTTGGCATCGAAGACTAGGACATGCTAGTATGGAATTAATATCAAAACTAGTTAAGAAGGAATTAATAAAGGATGTGCCAAAATTGATTTTTGAAAAAGACAAAATATGTGGACCATGTTCATTGGAAAACAAACTAAGTCATCCTTTCAAATCGAAAAATGTAGTATCAACAACTAGACCATTTGAACTCATACATATGGATTTATTTGGACCTACTAGAACTACAAGTCTAGGAGGAAAGAAATATGGACTAGTTTTGTTGATGATTTTTCAAGGTATACATGGGTTTCATTTTTGGCACATAAGAATGAAGCATTTTCAGAATTTTTGAAACTATATAATAAAATCATAAATGAAAAGAAACTCACATTGGTAGCAATTCGAAGTGATCATGGCACGGAATTTGAAAATCAACACTTCGAGGAATTCTGCACTAAAATGGAATATCACATCAATTTTCAGCACCTAGAACGCCTCAACAAAATGGGGTTGTTGAAAGGAAAAATAGGACATTGGCAGAAATGGCACGCACAATGTTGTGCGAGTCAAATCTTCCAAAGTACTTTTGGGCTGAAGCTATAAACACTCTTGCCATATTCTAAATCGAGTTTTAATACGACCTATAACTAAGAAAACTCCTTATGAACTTTGGAAGAATAAGAAACCAACTGCAAAATATTTTAAAGTGTTTGGATGTAGATGTTTTATCTTAAATAATGGCAAGGAGGACTTAAGTAAATTTGATGCCAAGTCAGATGAAGGTATCTTCTTAGGATACTCCACATCTAGCAAGGCATACAGAGTATTCAACAAAAGAACCTTAGTAGTGGAAGAGTCGGTCAATATATATTTGATGAGTCTGATAGTGAGTCTGCTAGGAAAGAAAATCTATTGATGATGATACAGGAATTATCGACTTTGAAGTTAAAAATTGATGACGCCAAATCAAGATAAGGAGAGATTGCGTGCCACCACAACCCCAAGACGTGCCAAAAGAATGGAGGTATGCACATGGACATCCCAAAGACTTAATTATTGGTGATCCATCTCAAGGGGTAAGAACTCGATCTCTCTTAGAAATTTAAATGATTATCTTGCTTTTGTTTCACAATTAGAACCTAAAACTTATGAAGAAGCTGAAAAAGATACTAACTGGATAAATGCCATGCAAGAGGAATTAAATCAATTTAAAAGAAGTAATGTATGGACATTAACTGAAAGACCAAAGCATAATTCAGTAATTGGAACAAAATGGGTATTTAGAAATAAATTAGATGAAAATGGAGTAGTTATAAGAAATAAGGCTAGACTTGTAGCTAAGGATACAATCAGGAAGAAGGAATAGATTATGATGAGACATTTGCTCCTGTAGCTAGATTAGAAGCTATTAGATTACTTCTAGCATTTGCATGTTTTATGGACTTTAAATTATATCAAATGGATGTGAAGAGTGCATTTTAAATGGTATTATTGAGGAGGAAGTATATGTAGAACAACCTCCAGGATTTGAAAATCATGAATTGCCAAATCATGTGTTTAAATTACATAAGGCATTATATGGATTAAAGCAAGCACCTAGGGCTTGGTATGATAGACTAAGTAAATTTCTGATTGATAATGATTTTGTAGAGGAAATGTAGATAAAACTCTATTTCTCAAAAAAAAGGACAAAAATCTTAGTGGTACAAATATATGTAGATGACATAATCTTTGGTGCCACTAACGATACTCTATGCAAAGAATTTGCTGATTTAATGCATGGAGAATTTGAGATGAGTTTGATGGGAGAACTAAGCTTTTTTAGGATTACAAATCAAACAAACCAAAGAAGGATTTTCATTCATCAAACTAAGTATACAAGGGAAATACTGAAGAAGTTTGGTAATGAAAATCATAAGGGAATTGGCACTCCAATGAATCCCACTAGTAAGCTAGACAAGATGAAAAAGGGAAAAGTGTAGATATTAAGCTCTATAGAGGACTAATTGGATCCTTGCTCTATCTTACGGCTAGTAGACCCGACATTGTTTTAGTGTAGGGATATGTGCTAGATATCAATCGGATCCTAAGGAGTCACATTTAAGTGCAGTTAAGAGGATCCTTAGATATTTAAGAGGAACCACCACCATTGGATTATGGTACTCGAGAGACTCATGTCTAGATTTGCTTGCATACTCAGATGCAGATTTTGCCGGATGCAAATTAGATAGAAAGAGCACAAGTGGCACATGCCAATTCTTAGGAAACAATTTAGTATCATGGTTTAGTAAAAAGCAGAATTCAGTAGCACTATCCACAGCCGAAGCTGAATACATAGCTGCTGGTAGTTGTTGTGCTCAAGTATTATGGCTCAAGCAACAACTAGAGGACTATGGAGTTAAACTAGATAATATTCCTATTAAGTGTAATACGAGTGCTATCAATCTCACTAAAAATCCAGTTCAGCACTCTAAGGCCAAACACATAGAAATAAGGTACCATTTCATTAGGGATCATGTGCAAAATGGAAATGTATGCATTGAGCATATATGCACGGAAAAACAATTGGCCGATATATTCACAAAACCACTGAGTGAAGATAGATTCTGTATGCTCAGAAGGGAATTAGGTATATGTGATCCTTTTATTGAATGAATATGAAGGAAGTTAGTAGTCTCATGATACATTCCTCTAACTTCAAAAATCCCATGAAACATGAGTCAAATTTGTTATCTATAGATTTCTTACTCATGTATCATGTTCCATAAAGAGCTTATAAGGATTGGAAGCAAGAAAAACTTTTTAGAAGCAAAAAGGAAGAGAAAACAATTTCTGCACTTGGGTCGACCCAACCCAGAACATGGGTCGACCCAACGTTGAGTCGACCCAAGAAAATTCTTGAGTCGACCCAACGTCGGGACCCCACTGTTAAAAGGGGGCCCGAGAGCACATCATAGGGCACTGTTTGCCCTTTGTCTTCTTCCGAAAAGCTTGTCCCCACTCTCCAATCTCCACAAACTCCTCCAAACAGTAGATTTCTTTAAGATCTTGGAGAAATGGGTCCCAAACGAGCCGTAGCCAAAAGATCCGGAAGAGTGAGCCGAGTCCAACAAGAGGAAAGGCGCCCTACCGAGCCTTCTCCCGTGTCTCCACCACGTGAGGCACGTGCGGAGGTCCCTCCTCCTCCTTCCCCCTCAGTGCTCCTTGCAAGATTTGCGGGGAGGCCGGTTACTACCGGAAGAAGGATCCATTCGGAGTTTTTCAACCAAGAAGGATTTCGAATTTGGGAATGGATCCAAAGACAAGGATGGGAGTATCTTTGCTCCCTTGATGTGGTGATATACCCCGGGTTAGTCCAAGAGTTCTACGCCTTCCTCAAGACTGGTATGGGAGGGCTTGTTTCAGATGTTAGAGGGGTTCGGATCCGTGTATCCGAGGAGAGCTTGAGTGAGCTTACTACACCTACCTTGCACAGGAGCTACTCCGGAAAGATCAGATAACAAAATGAGAGCTCTTCAGCTGATCATGGAAAATGAGAACTTCGATTTCTCTCAGAAGGTAATAGCTAGTTCTCTTTCCGCCGAGATGAGGTTGTTGCTAATATGATAAATAGAATTTTATTTCCGAAGACCGGGAGATTGATCTCATCTCAGAGCGAGATCTTGCAGTTATGGAGTGCATGATTAGGGATTCCCCTAAATCTTCCGGCCATGATATTGAGGCAAATGAGAAAGGTAATAAGCAGCAACAGGGTATCATTGCCTTATGGCATGATACTTACATTGATCTTCCGTCAGCATGGTTACCTCTCGAGGAGGAAGCATTCAAGAATCTGCACCCACAGACACGTACACTGCACGGTCACTCATACGCATGGGTTATGAGAAAGTGAACGGGCAGTGGATACATACTGGTGCAGGCATTCAGGGTGAGGCACCAGAGGGAGAGGCACCAGAGGGTGAGGATGAGGAGCCTATGGATCATCCTACTGCACCCTCAGAGGCTGGACCATCGTCATCTGCTCCTCCGACAGATACGGATGACTTCTGGAGCAGGATGACAGAGCTCATGACAGCTCAGGCGAGGACTATTACTGACGGGCTCACGAGCCGATTGGACGCCCGCTTGGATGTCATGTCTGCTGATATCAGTGATCTGAGGCAGCAGATTGGAGCACTCAGGAGAGAGAGAGAGACACATGGACCATCTGTGCCACAGGCTGCTGAGTCAGAGATATCGGCACAGAGTCATCCAGCTCGACGTGCTCCACGCCAGACCCAGTCTCACCAGGCTCGACCTCCCCTCGCCACTTATGCTAGGCGGATGAGGACTAGATCCCAGCCATTAGATTCTCCCTAGGCTGATCTTAGCATCTATGTTTAGAGCCTAGGCTAGAAATCTAGTTCTCATGTATCTTGCCTTTTCTTATATGTATCTTGCTTTTTTCCTTATGTATCTTGCTTTTCCGTATATCTTTAAATCTTGATTGAGGAACATTGTACTTATTTTGAATTAATGTATGAAAATGTTCCTATTTTGATCAATGAAGTCTGAAGTTTTTCGTTATTGCATCTTTTCCCATATCTATGTTTTTGATGATGACAAAAAGGGGGAGAAGAGAAGAGGAAAGAGTATATAAAAGAAGTTATGAAGGAAAGGAGTATATAAAGGGGAAGAGGAAAGATAAAGAGTATATAAAGGAGAAGAGAAGGAAAAGTATATAAAGGAGTATATAAAGGAGAGAGAAAAGTATAAAAGAGACGAAAAGAAAGTATTTCACTTGAAAGAAAGAGTATTATTTGTGAGAAAGAGTGAGTAAAGAAGTTATGAAAAGAAAAGAGAAATAAATGGGCAAACAAATTGAAAATCATATAAGAAAGCTTATATATCTAAGGGGGAGCAATGTAACAATGAAATCACAAAATCAAAAATTTCTATCAATTCAGAATTTGGCACATATAAATTCAGAATTTGGCACGCACCTCTCGCACCCCGATACATAAGCTGAAACTCATTTTATCTCAAATTTTTGAAGTTTCATTGCTAATGAATTATAAATGAAAGGGGGAGCCATTCAAAAAGTCAAATTGGCAACTTTTGATGATATAGGGGGAGATTTCACTTATATATATGAAAAGCTGAAATTCAGAAATTCAATCCCTTTATAAACTGATTTTAAAGACAAGTATCAATAGGCTTATACTCTTTATTTTGTAATCATCAAAAAGGGGGAGATTGAGGATGATAGTGTTATTTTGATGATTAACAAATTATAAAGCATGCTATAAGTTAAATTGATACTTCATTTATAAGTTCATTACTCTCAGTACATATGCTTAAATTGAAAATATATATGGTCTTGTTCATTTGGATGGATCTAATCTTGAGAATGCAGCAAAGTGTGAATTGAGTCGACCCATAGGTTGATTGGGTCGACCCCGGACTTAAAGGAATCATCTGGCACACTCCTGCAAAAACAGCACAAATGAACAGTGAGTTGGGTCGACCCAAGGTAGGCATGAGTCGACCCAACCTCCAAAGAACCTCAAAATGCAAAGGAAAAATGCTCTCTGGATTTACTGAGAGGGTCGACCCACACAGTGGTTGAGTCGACCCAAGCTTGAGTCGACCCAAACCCTGAGAGGGTCGACCCAAAGGCAAGACAGAAAGACAGACAGAAATGGTTCTCTGGAATTACTGAGAGGGTCGACCCAAGAAGAAGTTGAGTCGACCCAAGAACTTTGAGTCGACCCAAACTGAGAGGGTCGACCCAAATGAAGACAGAAAGACAGACAAAAATGCTTCTGGAATACTGAGAGGGTCGACCCAAGAAGAAGTTGAGTCGACCCAAGAGACTTTGAGTCGACCCAAAGAATGGTTGGGTCGACCCAAGTGAAGGAAGTTTGAAATTCATGTTTCTGTGTTCTCTGAGAGGGTCGACCCAAGGAATGTTTGAGTCGACCCAAGGTCAAGTTGGGTCGACCCAAGGACAGGATGAGCCGACCCAACACGGGCTGAACAGTAACGGCTAGTTCTGCAGATGTACTTTTTGTCCTTTCCAAGGTGTAACGGCTAGTTTTTCAAATCTGACGGATGGGGCTTGACCAAAGAAGGTGGGAGGCTATTTAAAGGGCACTATTCATCAGAGAGAAATATCTTTTGAGAGGTTATCAAAGAATACACAAGAATACTAAAGAGCCCTAATCTCCTTCATCAAGAAGCTTCATCCAAGAATCAAAAAAGGAAGGATTGAGCACATTCAAAGAGGCATCAAGAGCTCCTTCCCCCATTGAAGAGTGAAGCTTCCTTGACAAAGAAGAGCAAAGCAACTTCAAAGCGATAACTTCCTTCTAAACTCTTCTTTTGTTGTTCATATTGTCTTATATGCTCATTTAGGAGTTAAATCTTTTATTTTCATTTGCTTAAACACTTTGTTAAAGGTTCTTGGTTAGCCCGCAAAACCAACAAAGGTTTTTGGTGAACCCGTAAAACCAAAGTTGTATAGGTTCGTTGGTGAACCCGCAAAACCAACAAGGTTCTTGGTGAGCCCGCAAAACCAAGTGTATAGGTTCGTTGGTGAGCCCGTAAAACCAACTAGGTTTTTGGATTGTGAGCCCGGAAAACAATCCAACTGTAATCCGTGTGATTATAGTGAAATCCCAAGGGTACGCTTGGGGAGTGGACGTAGGTGCTAAGGAGAGCACCGAACCACTATATATTGTGGTGTTTGTATTGTGCTTGTGTCTCTATTTTCACTTGCTTTACCTTCTATTATTGCATTAGCTTAACTCACTCAAATAGCTTAAGAAAGCATCCACCACACTTAATTAAGAAAGTTTTTAAAAGCACCAAAAGTTTAAAAGAAACCAATTCACCCCCCCCTCTTGGATTGTCACCTTGGGCAACAGAGAGCTACCGTTGGAGGTCTGACCTGCAGTCAAGCTCCGACTTGAAACAACAATGGCAAAAAAGTCCTCTTGTCGGAGTGTGTCGGGCAAGAAACCTTCCGATGCCTAAGTTAGAATGATGCTTAGAGAATAGATGAGATCCTCAATGATCTGTCAGGGTATGTGAGCACTTACCTGGAAGATCCTTCGGGGAGTGGATTGTATAGGAGGAGGAAAGAGCTTGTCGCCTTAGAATCTAGGCACGTGGGTTGGCTAGGATTGGCTGACATCTACCTATCTCGAGAATCAAGTATGAGCATTTCGCATGTGGATTGCATCCTGCCTGTTTGTATAGCACAACCTCAAAGAATGCTCGAGATTTCAACTGAGTGCCAGTAGTTGTAGGAAATTTTTGAAATTTGAAGTTAGTCGTACGCTTCTAGGCTTGCCACATGGTGGGCTTTAGTTAATGATTTAGAGGCTTCGTGGCAAGCTTTGGTTTGCTGGCTCTTTGTATGAGCTATGGTCGATTCCGAGAAAGTAGTTATAGCCTGGCATGTGGGATTAGAACTCGGAAAAAAAAGTTAGATAAGCATAGTATCTATTAAAATACCGAATATAGCAATACCACCAATTGTACCAACTTACATATATCTTGCCTTATCAATTGGTATTAGTGGAAGAGATTGAAATGCCCATGCCCAGATCCATTACTTTCTTCATTATTTGTAATAGTTCTTTGCTTAGGTCGGTGGAAATTTTTCTATTGCATATATATCTATTTTCAAACTTTTTCGGGATAAATAAGATGGCTGGACCATGTTATGGAAACACCAACTACTGAAAAATAAAGAATTTTTAGGATGCCCATTTGAAACTCTAGCCGATAGCAACCTGTCCTACTTTTCAAGCATACTGCAGATGCCAAAACTAATTGGAAAATAATGGAAATAGAGGCAACGAAGACGAATCTGACACGTGTGCCGGTGGGGGTGTGGTGGGGCGGGGTGTGCATCAGTGCATGCGGCCCCTCCTTACTTGGCTTTAGCCCTATAATAAAATGAGTGGGGTACAATGAACTCTTGGTAACAAACTTTAAGATATTGTTGCCTAAATGACCAAACATGTCTTTTTATCTCTTTAGACGTATTTTACAACCTATTAGAAGGTCAAGCTAGCTTGTTAGCCGAATTATTTAACAATTCAAATAAAGATGGATCCATTGATCTGGCTCTTTCATTTTCTTGCAAATTCCCTGATGTAAATTTGCATACACTTCAGCGAGTCTTTGCTTTCCTACTCTTTTCCTTACTGGTCCATCATCACTCTTCCATAATCATATCCAAGAGCTACTTATCTGTAGATCCAACCAAAGAAGCTACCTCTCCTCCTCTCCAGCCATGGACTATTTAGCTCCTTGGTTAATTTAGAAGAAAAATAATAATAAAGATCAGGAAAGCAACTGTAGGTGAAGAGATCTAGATAAGTAATCTAAATTTCATCAATATTGACAACCTTGACAACAGGGTATGGGCAGAGAAGAGATTTGAAGTGATCAGCCTGGTTCTGAAGGAGAAAATGAAGGGAAGGGGGAAGAGCTGTGGATGATGTGATCATGGATGAGGTAAAGAGAGGAGCAGGAGCAGGAAAGATGGGAGTAAGATGGGAAACATTGATGGTTCAAATGGAAGGAGCTTGGTTGGCTCAGCAGTGGATGGGTGGGCTTGGCTTTAGTTGGCTTGCTTTTACTTGTTGGGCTGTTGGAGTAACCCACCTACTTCCTTTCTTTTTCTTTTTTTTATTTTCTCTCTTTTCTCTTATGTTTACCTTTTTGTACCATTTCATCTCCAATGAATTGTGTGGTAGTATCTTCCACCTTTCTGTTGAAAAAAAATCAACTCATCATCGTTATAGGACTTTGCAATTCCATACTTATATTTTTTTAATATTTGTAAACTATTTACTAGACCGAACCTCTGATCCGAAATTGTTTAGGTTAAATTTCATGCTTAATGGTTTGCCTCACAAAAAAATTGGAACGTTGGAAAATACAAAATAGAGTTAGAACAAGAACCAATCCACACATATAAATGGGTAAATGGGTGGCACTAGAACAACATATACTTTCAATAGCGAGTGCTGCGAGTCTTAGCAGTGATCTTAAAAGATAATGCTAAAAACAATTTCAACAGCTTCTAAACAATCACTGCTGCTTATAACCATTTGTAACTTTTAGCAGCGGTCGCAATGATACTTGCAGCTTAAAAACTTTTTAGGACTTTGGTAGCCATCAAAGAAAAGACTGAAAAAATCTTTGAGACAAAAATTTTCTAGCTGCCACCAAAAGAATACAATAACCTCTTTAGACTAACATAAAAGATCTACCCTGTTTAAGAACAAATTATTCCGAAGAGCAAGTGAGGATATATTATCATGAAATGGAAGTGATATTAAACATCCTTTATATTGCATAAAATGACAAAAGTTCTGCATGTTGTACATATTAGGGACTATGTTCAATCTATATTATGATGGAGGCTTGGAGATCCATTCATCCTCCCAAGTCATTTTGGTTTGCCCACTCTAGAATATGAACTATGAACCTCATCCAAATAGAAAATGCCTGGCTACACTACAGGAAAAGGTACATTTCCCGACGCTTTTTTCCCGACGCTAGGAAAAAGCGTCGGGATAGTCTTGATCAGCGCCAAATTTTACCGACGCTTTTTAAAAGCGTCGATACATCATTAGAATAGACGACGCTTTTAAGCGTCGCGGTAAGCTGGACCTACGACGACGCTTATAAGCGTCGTCGTAGCCCAAATCCTTTCCAACCCTCTCTGCCTTAAAAAGTCTCGTCTCGTCTCCTCTCCTCTCATTCAAAAGGGTCCCCATCTCCTCTCCTCTCCATCTCGCTTCCCGAGCTCCGATCGGCGTCCCCGAGCTCCGATCGCCTCTCCATCTCGCTTCCCGAGCTCCGATCGGCGTCCCCGAGCTCCGATCGCCTCCCATCTCGCTTCCCGAGCTCCGATCATCGTCCCCGCGCCGACATCAATCCATCGCCTCCCCATCTCGCTTTCCGAGCTCCGATCGGCGTCCCGCGCCGACATTAATCCATCGCCTCCCCATCTCGCTTCCCCGCCACCGTCGACCTCGCACTCCAGTTCCCTTCTTCTTCTCTCGTTTCTTAAAAGTGGTTATCTCTTTAGATTATTGAAGAAAACCAAACAGAAATGAAAACATTGGTTATCAAAGATGGTTTTCTTGGCACTGGTCAAATTCTTTCTTTCATTAAACTTCTTTTTTGGTTGTGAAACAATGGGCATTTGTCCCAAGCATTAATTTTCGTGATATCTATGTGCTATTTTATTTGCACTCGACAGCAATCTGATCTCGTGTTTCTTGTAGTTAATGGTTAACGAGTTATAGTCATACAGGGGGTTGAGCTGATACCTGTACAGCTACTTTGTTAATTTTTATGTGTTTGCGATTTATTTACTGTTAGCTTCTTTTTTCTGTGCAGTTTATTTACACTAAAGTCTGCAGTCATCCCAACCCTGATGTGGATATTACCTGATCAATGTGAAAAATTAAGTTCACAGAGTCTTTGCGACCATAAAGCAGCTTTAGCACTTTATTCCTTCTTACGTTTCATCCTTGTTCAGATTTTCTATGTAAGTGCTCTACGGTATTTATCATTACTTCTAGTCAATAAATTAATTTTTATAGTGTGTAGTCCATTTGAAACACTTCCAGTAGGGGGAAGAGTGAAGGTGGTAGGGTGCTTTAATAGCAAGTACAGTAACAAATTCAACTACCAGGGAAAGTATGGTTTGGGGTCTTCAAATTCTTCTCACTCTGTTCTTGAGTGGAATATTTGCACAATATTTTGCAGTGGAAGTCCTGCAGAACTTGTATGACGATTATCTAGCTTATTGTTTTCTTTGTATTGAGACAGGGGATGTAACTTGTTTAGCCACTGTTCCGGTGGACATGAAAGCAGAAGCCCACTTCATTGCAAAGGAGGATGGGGTCATTGCTGGAATTTCTTTTGCAGAGATGATTTTTAATGAGGTTGATCCATCATTAAAGGTATAACTCCTTGCTATAAATTCTCCAAGATTCAATATAATGCTCGCTAGTTTCATTCAGCAGAATTTTTCTGGATAATTTGATAGGTTGAATGGTCTCAGAAAGATGGAAACTATGTTCACAAAGGCATGCAGTTTGGCAAAGTATATGGTAAAAATTTAGATTATAACATGACTTGGTCTTTTGATTATACTCATGAGAATGCTTGTTTATTTTTCTTTTTTATTTGTTATGTTAAGGATGTGCATGCAGCATTATTGTGGCAGAAAGGGTTGCCCTCAATTTTATGCAAAGAATGAGTGGAATAGCAACACTTACCAAGGTAGCTTTCCATGTATCAACTAATATTCCATGGTCTTTTTTCCAGCCTCAATCAGAATAGCTTTACATTTTGCATGGTTCTTCATGCACATATTCATTGTGTTGTGTTGGGTTTGCTAGGGTTGTGTGGTAAGATAGCTGAAATTATACTGCCTTTTTTTTAAAGTCCATCTTGAATTTGTAAAGAAAACATAAACATAAATTTCCAGACCAGGTTTCCATCAATTGAGGTCACGCCTTTCATATCTAATGTGTTCAGATTTATGGCATCATTCTCATTTTTATAATTGTTATGATGTATTTTCTGGATGCAAGGCTAATGCTGGGAAGATTTTGCTGTTTGGTAATTCTCACATGACTGCAATCGAGTGATTAACATTTTATTTCAGGACTGTCTTCATGTATTCTTCTTGGGCACTTGTTCTTATTGGGCAAAAAGACAGCGCAGCTAAGACTGTATTGGGCTTGATAGGTGAAGTTCCTCTTGGAAGAGTGCCTTGAGAAATTACTACTTACAACCTTGTAAGTTGTAACTGACTCAAAAAGACAGCTACTACCACCACTCCTTCAGATATGGTCCATTTAATTTCCTCACTGCCTATTTATTCCAAGGAATCTTCAACATGATGTTATGTGTTGGAACAACAATACTTCCACTACAGTTCATTTATAGGATATCTATACCTTACCATCGGACGAGCAGAATCAAGTTCCATGCAAGATGCCAATTTCTGATGGATTTGGTAGTCAAATAATATCAGTTCTCCACCAGGGGTTTGATACATGATCTCTTGGGACCTCCCAACTCAGGTGGAAGACGCTGATCATGTCAATATACTCTTGCAAATGCTAATCCATATGGATGTACTTTCTCAAAAGAACATAATAAAACTATAGACATGCTGCCACATCCTTTTTACCACACACATACACACAAAAAAAATAAAAATAAAAATAAAAATCCCTTGATTGAATTCTAATATTCCACTGCTTTCATGTCCTCTTATTTTTTTCAGTCATCTGTGCTTACTAATTATTTGGAGCTTGAAGACAAAGAATTTATTTCTCTATGCCAAGTTGTTCTCATCTAAACTAGCAGTATTAATATCTCTTTCTCTCTAAGAAGAAAGGCTAGAAATGTATTGTAGGGCATATACGAGCACTGGTGGTGATGGTATTTTCTTCAAGTGCCATGTGAAAAGTTCTTATTTGTTTGAATGATAAAATGTGGCAGCGTTCTTGCTAATCTTATTAATCACTTACTTTTTGATTTCTAATTTATAGGTTGAAGAGGTACGAAAAGTGACTTAAGCGGCCTAATTAATTTTCATGGACTGCTCATCGTATCAACTTATCGAGCTTTTACATATATTTATAACACTTTCAACTTCCTGAGCGATTAAATTTGACTCTATTATAGCAAAGTCTTGTTGCATTTGACTTCCATCTATAGTGTATCTTGCGTTTTTAATACGTTTGCTTTGACTCTTGATTTGCAGATTACGGCAGCAACAACCACTTTCATTGTTCTTGGTTTGCAGATTATATTTATAACTTTTGTCTTTCTTATTGACTCTATGTGAGCCATGTATAATTGTTTCTCTAAGCTGCTGTTGGGAAATAAAAATGTCTTTCTTATTGTTTCTTATTGCAGCTGTTGTACCCCCAAAAAAAAAAAAAAGCAGCCCAGAACTTTATTTACTGCTAGACAGGTACCTTGTGTTTTGGTTGTAGTTAATTGTGCTCATGTATTAATTCTTTATTGTTGGTCAAACAGGGTGGTACAGTGCAAGTTAGGTATTTATTGTGCTCATGTATTAATTTTAGACTCAGTCAAACTGCTACAGTGCCATTTCTCCCAGCTATCGGGAACAAAACCTTAAAAAGGAACTTCCAGGTTTTTCAGTGCACCCTTGTTCCGTATGATTGGCAACATATTGTTGGATGCTGATTTGCCAACATTTTCATAACCAGAATATTGGCCCAGTCAAGGAAGCTTGGTGATTTCCGGCATATACACTGCCAAGAGGCCATTGCATATATGATATTGCAGACATCTTCAAGTGAGTGATTCTTTCTTGCATTTACATTTTATTCAATGAATATGCTTCTGATGCTCACTCCCAGCGTGCAGTGAAAATGCTTCTGAAAAAAGCGTATAATTGTTGATAAATTTTGTGCCAGTTTGGTTCATGTTATAGTTTTGAATTAAAGTAGAAGGCTGGTTGAATTTTGACCTTATTTGTCATTCTTAGTATATTTGACATTGCAGATGGAACTTTTTTTTCTTTTTCATGTTTCTCCAAAGTGATTTCAATAAGATGAGTCAGCATCGAGTGAACATATATTAGTTAATAACTTTGAACTAACCAGCAAGAGATAAAGCCCGTAAAGCATGCATGACGCAATGCCCTCATCTTTTCAACGTTATATTCTTACAATGCCGGCGCCAAGGTTGCATCTCCCTGATTCTGTTTTATTTTTTTCCAGCATTTTGCCTGTCCATAGAGGGGATTGTGGTCCGGAGATCCTTGATATTATCTTGAACAAGGTACCCGTCTACTTCAAAATCATGTAACAGATATTTTAGTCTTAATTTATTAGTTTTCGTATCCAACTTTTTTAAAGTTTGGTCCTTCTCAGGATGATCCTGATGGTGATTCAGACATGAACAACTAAGCAGGCTTCTTCTGTGGCTCGCCGCCTGTGCGCACTAACAACCCAGTAGTCCAAGATGCGAAGTTCGCTAAACAAACTCGAGAGTTGGCTTCTCATTTAGGAAACTTGATACATATTGTAGATTGTGTACTTAGGAATTTGACTTGTATGTTTTTAGAATGTTTTTGAAGCACAATGTAATCAAATATGATAATATGAATGTAATCAAAGTTCTTGTTTGTGACTCATATTTTGTTATATATGTGATTCAGTGTATTTGTTTCTATTGTTTTGTAAGAATTTAATGTACACAGAGTATTTAAAAATTACTGTTACAAAATTTTTTTTTTAAAAAAAATTTAATGCCGACGCTTATAAGCGTCGAGATATGCAACAGAAAAAAGCTAATGGCACGCCTTTAACGACGCTTTTAAGCGTCGGCCTAAACCCGTTGTAACCAACCATTCTCCCCGACGCTTATAAGCGTCGGAGTCTGATAGAAGAAACGACGCTTAAAAGCGTCGGGAAAAGCAAGCCTGTAACGACGCTTTTAAGCGTCGGCCTAAACCCGTAGTAACCAACCCTTCTCCCCGGAGTCTGATAGAAGAACGACGCTTAAAAGCGTCGGAAAAAGCAACCCCTCTCGCCGACGCTTATAAGCGTCGGCGTATGATAAAAGGAACGACGCTTAAAAGCGTCGGCATAGACCAACGACGCTTTTTAAACGCGTCGGG
>NW_024069984.1:0-22056 GCF_009389715.1 Phoenix dactylifera
ATCACAGAAATACAACCAGATGTAAAATAAAAATAAAAATAAATTACATCTCCTTTTAGGAGGCACGCAGGCCTCTCAAAACATCAAATAAGATGCATGCAAGCATCTGAAAAATTACATGACATCGCAGATCACATCGCAGGTCATTACATTTGATACCAAAAGGGTTGAATCCTATGATCATCACCGTATGCAACAATTATAATTTTCAGATCTGAAAACTAACTGATTGTATCATGACATAGGTCGCTGATCATGCTAATCATGATTCTAAACTTTGTAATCCCATTAACAATGCAATTAGAATCATCTTTTTATCACATAAAAATCAGCATGTAAAAATCAGCACCCCTGAAAAATCTGCATGCAGAATTTTTCAGCATGCATGATCATTCAATTTTCAGATCTAATATGCCTTTAGATATTTAATTCTTACCTTAATCTACGAAGCCTAGGCTCTGATACCACTGTTGGGAACCCGCCCATGCCGCTGATATTTCAAAAATTTTTCAGATGGCAGCGGAATCGGCATGTGCGGGTTCGACGTTCATCGCATGAACGTTGTTTCGAGACCTTTCGTAATTAGGTAAGAATTAAAACTTTTAAAACTATTAGGAAGATCAAATCTTCACCTTGCGCGGGTAGATGATCACCGCAAATCTGAATTCGTGGTTTTGGAAGAGGGTTCGCTTGAAGCCGTTCAAACGTCCGGCCTCTACGGGTATCCACACGAAGCAGGATCCGATCCAAGCTCTCTATCTCACCGGGGTGCTAGCTCCCTTGCAGAGATAGCTTTGATGGCTGATCTCCTCTCTTTCAATCAACTCTTGATTGCTTGAGAGGAGGAAGAAGAAGGATGAAGAAGAGGAAGAAGCAAGCCCTGCAGCCTTCTTTCTTTTCCCTGCGTTGGAAGGAGGAAAGGAGGAAGGGAGGGCGCCATGCTTCTTTTCCCTTCTTCTTGCTGGCGGCTGAACCAAGGGAGGGAGAGGGTGGCCACGTGATGGAGAGGAGGAGGATTCCTATATCATTAGGTCAGCCCCCAAGAGTCCTCCTTTTATAACATCTAGGGCTCCTACAAGTTAGGAGCCCTTGATGTATTACCAAGAGGGGCGCCGGCCCCTCTTGTTGCCGCACCAAGAGATCCAAGGGGAGGGGCGTGAGCCCCCTTTCTTGTGGCCCTAATCCTCTTCTAAGAGGATTGGGTCCCTCTATGGTTTAAGCCTAATCCAATTAGGCTTAGCCAATGAACCAATTGGGTTCAATCTATGCTAGTCCTAATCCAATTAGGACTTGAATGAACCATGACTCAATTGAACTCTTCAATCCTAATCCAATTAGGAGTCATGTTGATTCATTAGATTAATAATTAATTTAGACTTAAGGAATCCTAATCCAATTAGGATGTTTAATTTTAGTCCTAATCCAATTAGGACTATTTGAATCCGAAGTCCTAATCCAATTAGGATTTCTAGGAATCCTACTCCAAGTAGGAATCCAATTTTAATTCAAAATTCCTAATCTCATTAGGATTGTAGGAATCCTATTCCAAGTAGGAATCCAGTCCTACTCCAACTAGGATTCCCAGTCCTAATCCAATTAGGACTCTAGGAATCCTACCCGAAGTAGGATTTGTGTTTAAGTCCAATTAATTAATTCCCTTTGTTCCTTCTTCAACTTCTTATCAATCAAATTGATTACTTGTGATTCCTAATCACGATTTCAACCATCGGATCGGTCAATACTTCTAGTGTGTGTGACCCCATAGGTTCTATTCTGACTGGTAGTGAGATATATTGTGATCTCTATCTCATATCATTGAAAACTCCTTTCAATGGGTTGGAACGATTCCAACTCAACTCATTAGGGTTTATCGATCATCAAGATAATCCCTATGAGTCCCACCATCCACCAGTGACACCTAGCAGCATGTAGTGGCTACCCAGCAGAATGGAATGATGAACCTCTAGGTGCAGTTAACATGTGATACAGTCCTACTATCGTGGATCCCTACAGGACGGAGGTCATGGACAACTCGTCAAACCCCATCGTCTGTCATATGTCAAGATTTATTCGACTTGAGTTCGATAGTGGAAAACTCTTTCTCCACTTTATATTACTGCCCTGGCCAAGGTCTTAGAACTCAGTCTAACAAATCACATAGGATCACTCCTCTTCTATCAAGGTCGATAGATTCCTTATAGGTGCATACCCTACTCCTACAGTGAACTACTGCAGCCAATCTACACTGCATGGACCCATATGGCTAGAGACCATGTATGTGTGCAGTCAAACTACAATAACCTCACTGTGAGTAGCCGAAGCACCGCAGGTCAAAGGACCAGTCACACTACTGCAACATCAAGCAAGTCACTGACGAGTGGATAGACATCCAAGTGACTTCTTGTCTTGGTCACGCTCAGTACCCTTGTTCTCTAACAAGCACCTGCACTATCACTTCAGTGTCCCTACACTGTGGACTCAAGTCTCGTCCATCCAGAAGGAAAGTGATCTGTGCACTGATCGGATCGATCACCGTCCTCGTGATGATCCATTGATCAGGAGCATTTAGAAATTAATCACCAATGATACATGGCTCAAATTCTCAACTCTTGAGAATATGTATCATCATCTTATTAATTCTTGGACGATTCATAGACACATAAATAATATGAATGAAAAGATGCCTTTTATTTATTCAATAATAAATAGTCAAGTACAAAATTATGTCCCTAGAATCAACAATGTGTCAGCCAAATTGGCTTCTAGGGCATACATCTAACACTAATGGCTATGACTGAAGACTCTCTAGCATTTGTTACTTCCTTATGGAACTTCTTAAAAACAGAAAATGCTTGATCCTTATGTGCTAGGAACATGACCCATGTGTACCTAGAGTAATCATCAACAATAACTAGACCGTATTTATTTCCACCTAGGCTTGTTGTTCTAGTTGGACCGAATAGGTCCATGTGTAAAATTCTAGAGGTCTAGAAGTAGAGACACCATTTATGGATTAAATGAGTTCCTAGATTGTTGCCAAATGACATGCTTCACAAATTTTTTTTTTCAAATTTAATTTGGCAAAACCTATCACGGAATCTCTTTTAACAAGTTTAGTTATTGTGTCCATGCTTGCATGACCTAACTTACGGTGCATAACCAACTAGCATCATTATCTTAGTTTCAATTAACAACTAAACATTGGTTATGTTGCAAGATCTCTAGGTCTACAACATATACATTTCACGTCTAATTCCTTTAAAAACTAAACTATTACATTAGGATTTGTATAATGCATAGTGATGGTTTAAACATAACATCATATCCTTTATCACATAATTGACTAATGCTTAACAAGTTAGCTTAAGACCATCAACATATCTAACATTATCAATAAAAGTAGAAGGGGTGATTTGAACTTTACCAATACCAATGAGTAACCTTGGTTGTTGTCTCCAAAAGTCACAGCACCTTCCTTCTTGGCTTCAAGGGTGAAAAATTGATCTTTATCACCCGTCATGTGCCTTAGCAGCCACTATCCAAATACCAGCAGTTTTGTTGACCTTGGCTGCAAGACACTCCTACACAAGCAAATCATGTCATCTTAGGTACCCAAGTTTTCTTGGGTCCTTCATGGTTAGTCAAGTTGGTTCCTTTTGGAACCCATACCCTCTTAATTTTCCTTTTTGTTTACTTTCCTATAGTCACATGCATTTGCCTTATGTCCTATAGTTCCACAACAAAAGCAGGTTATTTTCTTAGTTTTAGTTTCTCCAGCTTAACAAAGAAGTTACTAAGAAGTTTTTGTTTATTTCTTGGTTTATAACCTAAACCCGCTTTATTAAATACTGCTCGTTGACTATTTAGTATCATGTTTAATTTTTCAGAACTATATGTAAATTTTTCAACTAAGGGTTTGTATTTGTTAAGTTCTTTAGTTAGTGTTTGATTTTCTGCTTTTAGATCATTAAGTTCTTTGTAAGATCCTTATCTAAGGTTTGTTTATATTTTTTAAGTTCTGAAAATTCCTTAGTTAGTTTTTCATTATCTTTAGTTAAGGTATTAGTCTTTTGAGTTAAAAGTTGGTTGCTTGTTTTAAGTTCTATATTTTCTTTGGTGATTAAATCCTTATCCTTAACTAATTTATCGTATTTATGTAGGTATGATTGATTAGCTATTTTCAGTTCTTTATTCTTAAGATTTATAGCCTTATATTCTACCATTAATCATTAAATGCATCATAAAGTTCATCAAAAGAAAAATCAGGATGCGTATCGGAAGTTACCTCGTTTTCATTGGCCATGAAGCAGAAATTGGCCTTCTCTTCTTGTTCATCATCTGATGAGGAGGATGATGAGTCGGAGTCGGATAGCGTTGTGACAAGAGCCTTCTTCTTCTTGTACTTACTCCCCTTCTTCAGTAAGGGGCACTCAGCTCTTATGTGACCCGGCTTCTTGCACTCGTAACACCCAATCCCCTCATTTTCCCTTTCCTTACCTTTGTCCTTGCGGTAGGAATTTGAGGGGCCTCTCCTTTGATGATAGGACTTCTTGTGGTTGATGAATTTCTTGAACTGCGCACAAGAAGAGCCTCACCATCATCTTCCTCATTCTCTTCTTCGTCACTGCTGCTACTGCAAGACAAGTCCTTGTTAGATGAAGTAGACTTAAGAGCTATTACCTTTTTCTTGTGGGAGGACTCCTCTTCGCTGTGTTGCTTCATGGTTAGCTCGTGAGTCATTAGGGATCCAAGGAGCTCTTCAAGTGGAAGCTTGTTCAAGTCTTTAGCTTCTTGGATTGCCGTCACCTTGGCTTCCCATGACCTTGGTAGGCAGCGAAGTATTTTCCTGACAAGATCACTGTTAGTATAGCTCTTGCCAAGGCTTTTTAGGCCATTGACAATGTCAGTAAACCTAGTGAACATGCTAGTGATTGTCTCATTAGAATCCATTTTAAATAGTTCATACTTATGAACCAATATATTAATTTTGGATTCTTTAACTTGATTCGTGCCCTCATGGGTCACTTCAAGTCTATCCCAAATCTCTTTTGCAGAGTTGCAAGTAGAGACCCTATTGAATTCATTTCTATCCAAGGCACAATAAAACACATTCATAGCTTTAGAGTTTAGTTGTGCCTTCCTCATGTCATGTTCATCCCAATCCTTTTCTAGTTTGGGTACCTTGACACCCTCTACATATATGGATGGGATGTATGGGCCATTTACTACAATGGTCCACATCTCATAGTCTTGGACTTGGATGAATATTCTCATCCTAGCCTTCCAGTATGAGTAGTCGGATCCATTAAAGAAAGGGGGTCTTTGGGTGGACTGACCCTCAATGTGGGAAGATCCAAATGGGGTTGTCATTTTGATCTTTTAACTCTTGGGTGGAAGAGTTTAGGCTCTGATACCACTTGTTGCCCAGATAGACAACCCAAGAGGGGGGGTGAATTGGGTTTTAAAATAATTTAGATAATTAAAACGATGTGGTTGACTAATTAAAAACTATTGCAAGTTATTTAATTAATGCTAAGTGCTGTGAGTGATGTGAGGAAAAGAAGAAGAGAGACAATCCAACACAAACACAAGGTTTTATAGTGGTTCAGAGCTAACCCTTGCTCCTACGTCCACTCCCCAAGTCTCACTTGGGAATTCACTATAACCCCCTTGGATTACAGCCGGTTGTTTTCCAAGCTCACAACCAAACTTGTTGTTTTACGAGCTCACAACGAACTCGGTCGGTTTTCCCAGGCTCACCGACTAGAACCGCCCCGATTGTTTTCCCGGGATCACAATCAAACCCTTACACACGTTGGTTTTAACTAGGCTCACCAACCAACCTCAATCCCCTTGATTCAATCCCCGATTGAACCAAGTAAATACAAGTTGTAGAAAGAAAACAGAAAATGAGCTTCTCAAAAAGCAGATGAAAACAATATGAACAATAAATGAAGTTAAGAAGCCTCAAACGCTTTTAGATTGGAGATGAGGAATGGCTTCTTAAACTTCTGGTCTCCTTTTTTGAAAGAGTAGTCGACTTGAAATGCAGGAGAAGGAGGCTTTAATTGCTGGGAAGATGTAGTTGGAAGCAGTAAAATGCAGATCTTCCTCTTTTCGTTGAAGAGCACGTTGCAGAGCTTGAATGCTTGATAGTTGAGTGGAATGGTTGTTCTCTCCGCTTGCTACAGTCCTCTTGTGCTATTTAAGCCAACCCCCACGGAAACAGCCGTTAGACTGCTTTTTCTGCCCGTGTCCTGCACACTCTGCGCAGGCCTGACAATATGACGTTAGTGGGTGGAGTCGACTCGCGCGATCAGGAGTCGACTCGGCTGTAGCGGGAGTCGACTCAAGCTTTTCCGGAGTCGACTCGGCAATGCTTCCAAATTTGAATTAAAGTTGCCTTCACGACTGGGAGTCGACTCGTCTTGACCTGAGGAGTCGACTCGCCAACTTCTGGAGCTGACTTGGCAATTTTCGGAGTCGGCTCATCCACTGAAGTCCGTGGATCCAATTTTGAATTTTGTCCACTCGAGTCGACTCGACTGTCCTGGGAGTCGACTCGAATCTCAGAGCCCGAACTCCCGATCCTCTGTCTTTTGGCTCGTCCAGTCTTGGAGTCGACTCGAACTTCCTTGGAGTCGACTCGGCTCTCAGTTTCCGAAAGTTGGTCTTCTGCCTTTTGACGTGAAGCTGTCTTGGAGTCGACTCGAGCTGTCTGGGAGTCGACTCGAATCTCAGAGGCAGTAACTTGGTTTTCTGTCTGTCTTGGGGTCGCGGTGTCTTGGAGTCGACTCGCGTACTGCGGGAGTCGACTCGAATCTCAGAGTCCATAAAGTGCTCTCTGACTTTCTTTGTGTACCGCTGAGAGTCGACTCTTGCTTTCTTTGGAGTCGACCTGTCAACCATCGGAGTCGACTCGCGTTCCACTGGAGTCGACTCGAATCTCAGACCCGAAAACTGCTCTCTGACTTTTTCTGTGTGTTCCTCTTGGAGTCGACTCTTACTACCCTGGAGTCGACTCGAGCTTGTGCCAGTGAACTTGATACGCTTGGAGTCGACTCGTGATACTCGGGAGTCGACTCGCGTCTCAGACTTTGGTTCAGGCTGACTTCTTAGCTTATCCAAAATACTATGAACCAAGTCTAGAGACACTTAGACAGGATTTTCACTGAAACACTCAATTGAATTCATTAGTAATTAAAAGATATACTCAAATGCTTTGAGCTCATCAAAATCAAATAGGGTTATGATCAATCACTCCACAGTAATAAACTAAAACCAGACGGTAGTCGCAGATGGTAGGTGCCCACAGCCACAGCAGCAACTTTTGCTCCGTTGCCAACCCGAAGGGTTACCGCACCTTCCGCCAGCCTTCTACTTTTCTTTAGACCCTGCATGGTAGTGCACAGATGAGCACTAGAACCAGAATCTATAACCCAACTAGAAGTAGAAGAAACCGTTAGATTAGTTTCAATTATGAGCAAGTCTATACCTTCTGAAGGTGTGTCACCCTTTCTTGTTCTTCAGGCTCTCGAGGTATGAAGGATCAGTTCCTCTTCCAGTGGCCGTCGACATTGCAGTGGAAATATTTTCCTTTGTCATTCGGCCTTTTTCTTTTGAAGCTTCCTTCTTTGGCTTCTTGTCTTCGTCTCTGCTTCTTCGCAGGCTTCTTTTTCTTCCAAGTAGACTTTCTCTTGGAACCAGAAGTCAACTCAGCAGCAAGGACATTGCCCCTTGAACCTTTCAAGGCTCCCTCAGCAGTTACCAACATATTTATTAGTTCAATCTTAGTGCATTCAATCTTATTCATGATGGTAGTTTACTATAAACTGTCCAAATGAATCAGGAAGGGATTGAAGGATCAGATCTACTTGCAATTCCTTGTGCATGTTCATACCGAGCTTCTTCCAAGCTCCTCAAGGTCCTTGATCATAGTCAGACCGTGATTCATGGACGGACTGCCCTTCGCGCATCTTTGTTTGAAGAGCCTCTTGGACACTTCAAAAACGAGCTGTGCGACTCTGCCTCACCATACAACTCTTGCAGGTGTGCCAGTATGTCCCTAGCAGTCTTCATATTTTCATGCTGGCATTGTTAGGTTCATTTGAGCATGATGCCATGATATAGCACTTGACTCTGATGTCATCATCCGTCCACTTTTATGGCGTCACACGCTGATCATCAGTAGGACGTGCTGGTAGTCTAGGGGATATCATTTTCGAGTATGCTAGCCCAGTTTCTCACAGTTTCAAAACAATTTTGAGGTTTCTTAGCCAGTCCCTTGGTAATTGGTTCCAGTCAATCGGTTGGTCTCAAGAATACGGATCAAAGGGTTGAGGCTGACATTATGATCTGCAGAGAGTAAAGATTCTAATTAGATTTTTGTACTTGATCTTAATCTGTTCTAAGGTCTTTTAGAACAAATGTAACTCCACTATTTCTCGAATTCCTCACACTTTCCTGGTAGAAAACGGAAATTCTACACGACTAGGGTTTCTAGTGGGTACTGCCGGGTCCCACGATTTACATGCCACCTCACCTAACAGTTATTGGTGACACATAGATGGATGAGTGTACAACTCTTGTACAATGCTTCTCAAGCATGTTGCAGTGTAACTTGGTCTCTAAGCCATGAAAACCTCACCTAACAGTTATTGGTCCCATCGCTTAGTTAAGTCAGACCCACCGTATAACCGTAGGAATAAAGTCGTCATTGGGTCCTCACCCTAACAGTTATTGGTGCCCAACCCCACCTTTACCCTACAACATCTCATGTCTATAAGAGAGGTCCAGCCCCCCGATGCAACTTGACCACTGTGTCCAGCCGGAGACAAATCAACATCAGAAAGGCCCTTAGCAGCTCTACTACAGGTGGAAGACCTATTGACTTAATATTGGTTAATCAGGGTCTTAGTGTTTGCAACTTGAGCCCTTCATAAGAGGTAATCGAACAATTGGCCAGGTAAGCAGTGGGAGGCTCCCCTTACTCAGAGAGTAAGGTCCTAATTAAGTAACCACCTTTCATGCTTTCCTAGACACCAATTAGATCAATTAATCTAATATGACTTGCTCATGTCGGTTCACTCTCGACTTGATTGAGGAGGTTTTGATTTAGGTCTCAATTGGGTTTGCTACATCACATGTAAACCTATCTACCCGACTCGCATTCACATCACATGCAAACGGCACATCACAGGCAGTTATAATCGCAGCATCAAATTAAAGCTAAACTTTAAATAGGTGGATGATCATGGATTCTAGTTAGGTCGTACTACAAGCACATGCACGTCAATCGATCAACTGGTCTTCAACTCTTGAATTGGTTTCAAGCCTCCTTGATTCGATCCTTGACCAACTCTTGATCCAATCGCCATCAACCGCTTAGACCCACTGTTCATCTCATGCCTTGTCTTCAACTTGATCGTTGACGTACATCACATCACAGAAATTACAACAAGATGTAAAATAAAAAATAATAATAAATTACATCTTCTTTTTAGGAGGCACGTAGGCCTCTCAAAACATCAAATAAGAGTGCATGCAAGCATCTGAAAAAATTACATGACATTGCAGATCACATCGCATGTCTTTAATTTAATACCAAAAGGGTTTGAATCCTATGATCATCACCATATGCAGCAATTATAATTTTCAGATCTGATAATTAATTGATTATGTTTATGACATAAGATTGCTGATCATGCTAATCATGATTCTAAACTTTGTAATCTCATTAACAATGCAATTAGAATCATCATCTTATCACATAGAAAATCAGCATGCAAAAATTCAGCAACCCTGAAAATCTGCATGCAGAAAATTTTTCAGCACACATAATCCTTCATTTTCAGATCTAAGATGCCTTTAGATAATTAATTCTTACCTTAATCTACAAAGCCTAGGCTCTGATACCACTGTTGGGAACCCGCCCATGCCGCAGAAATTCAAAAAATTTTAGATGGCAGCGGAATCGGCATAAGCGGGATTCGACATTCATCGCCATGACGTCGTTCGATAACCGTTCGTAGATGGGTAAGGATTAAAAACTTTTAGAACCTTTAGGAAGATCAGATCTTCACCTTATGCGGGTAGATGATCACCGCAAACTGATGATCGTGGTTTTGGATGAAGGTTCGCTTGAAGCCGTTCAAGTGCCCCGGCCTCTACGGGTTAATCCACACGAGCAGAAAACCGATCCCAGCTTTCTATCTCCCGGGGTGCTAGCTCCCTTTGCAGAGATAACTTTGATGGCTGATATCCTCCCTTTGAATCAACTTTGATTGTGCTTGGGGAGATGAAGAAGAAGGATGAAGAGAGGGAAGAAGAACAAAGCCCCTGCAGCCTTCTTTCTTTTTCCTGGCGTTGGAAGAAGGAAGGGAATAGGATGAGGCAGCCAACCACCTTGGACTCTTCTCCCTTGCTTGCGGCTGAAGACCAAGAGGAGGAGAGGCCACGGCACAAGGAGGAGGAAAGGAGAATTAGCCCTAGGGTTTGGCCTTGTTGGGTCCTTATATAAATCATATGAGCTCCTAGCTTTTAGGAGCTTCATTATATTCCCTTTTTAAGAACCAAGAGGAGGGCACACGCCCCTCTTCTTTCTCTTGGATTTCAGCCAAGCCCTCTTCCTAACCCCTCATCATGCACGCCCCCACTTGATCTAATCAAGTGGGGCGTGGGTCCTAACTCTAGGTGATTCAATCCTCTTCCAAAGAGGATTGGGTTGCACTTGTTTCCCTTCAAATCCTAAATCCAATTTAGGATTCGTTTGAATCATGACTTAATTGAACCATTCAATCCCAATCAAATTAGGAGTCATCATTATTCATTAGATTAATAATTAATTAGGACGTTAAGAAGTCCTAATCCCAATTAGGACTTATTTAATTTTAGTCCTAATCCAATTAGGACTCTAATGTTGAATCCAAAGTCCTAATCTGATTAGGGACTCTAGGAATCCTTACTCCAAGTAGGAATCCAATTTTAATTCAAAACTCCTAATCTAATTAGGATTGCTGGAATCCTACTCCAGTAGAAATCCCAGTCCTACTCCAATTAGGATTTCCAGTCCTAATCCAATTAGGACTCTAGGAATCCTACTCGAAGTAGGATTTGTGTTTAAGTCCAATTAATTAATTCCATTGTACCTTCTTCAACTGAATATCAATCGAATTGATTATTTGTGATTTCTAATCACGATTCAACCATCGGATCGGTCAATACTTCTAGTGTGTGTGACCCCATAGGTTCTATTCTGACTGGTAGTGAGATATATTGTGATCTCTATCACAATATCATTGAAAACTCCTTTCAATGGATCGGAACGATTCCAACTCTACTCATTAGGGTTTATCGATCATCGAGATAATCTCTGTGAGTCCCACCATCCACCAGTGACACCTAGCAGCATGTAGTGGCTACCCAGTAGAATGGAATGATGAACCTCTAGGTGCAGTTATCATGTGATACAGTCCTACTATCGTGGATCCCTACAGGACGGAGGTCATGGACAACTCGTCAAACCCCATCGCCTGTCATATGTCAAAGATTTATTCGACTTAAGTTGCGGAGAGCGGGAGAACTCTTTCTCCCACTGTGCAATCTGCCCCGGCCGAGGTCTTACGAACTCAGTCTTATAAATCTCATAGGATCTCTCTTATCTATCAAGATCGATAGATTCCTTATAGGTGCATACCCTACTTCCTACAGTGAACCTACTGCAAGCCAATCAACATTGCATGGACCCATATGGCTAGAGACCATGTATGTGTGTAGTCAAACTACAATAACCTCACTGTGAGTAGCCGAAAGCATCGCAGGTCAAAGGACCAGTCACACTACTTGCAACATCAAGCAAGTCACTGACGAGTGGATAGACATCCAAGTGACTTCTTGTATGTTCACGCTCAGTACCCTTGTCTCTAACAAGCACCTGCACTATTACTTCAGTGTCCCTACACCGTGGACTCGAGTCTCGTCCATCAAATAGGGAAAGTAATGTGTGCACTGATTCATCGGATCGATCACCGTCCTCGTGATGATCCATCGATCTAGGAGCGTTTAGAAATTAATCACTAATAATTAAACATGGTCAAATTCTCAACTCTTGAAATATGCATCATCATCTTATTAATTCCTTGACGATTCATGACACAATAATAATATGAATAAAAAAGATGCCTTTTATTTATTCAATAATAATAAAGTCAAGTACAAATTATGTCCTAGAATTAATACTGTGTCAGCCAAAATTGGCTTCTAGGACATACATCTAACAAGTGGTGTCTTGATTATACTCCTTTTTAGTAGAGTATTGGGAGGGGTTATTATGGCATTATGCATGGCTTGGCAGTATCTACAGAACATCTATAGTCGATGGGGGTAGACATCGGCCTGTGTACACATAGTAGCCTTCTGGGTGGGCGGAACCCAGTCCCTTCCTAGGGGGGACACGACCCTAAGCGTAGGATCAGCCAGTCCTGCGACTTATATATCTGTTTGCCGCCGGGGCATAGTAAGACCCGCGAGGTGCAAGTATGGCTTTCCGCGGATGTAGAATTTCCTGCGAGGTACCGTTTAGTAATACAGATGTTGAGATGTTTCTATGGATTTTTGTTCGGGATCTGGCCAGCATTTATATTATTGTGTGGTGTCATATTCCTGCATATGCATGTGATAATAGGAAGTTGTTGTGGTTCGCCTGGGGCATAAGACCCACCTTCCGATAGCTGTCTTGTTGATGATTCAGCCTATTGACACTTGATTTATATGTTCAGTACTATGACCTGTTAAGCATATTCATGTTATCATACATGCTTATTTGATTATTCTGTATATGCTCCAGATTAGTTGACTATGACAATAGTGATGGTTGTGATGATTTACTCCATATTTCATATGTTGAGTTATGTGTATCCTGTTATTGATGACTATCATATGCTCTTCAGATTTCTCCTCGAGCCATGATTATATCTTGTCTATGTGCATAGTACTCTTACTCCACTCACTGAGTATTCATATAACTCACTCCCCCAGTTTGGTGTTTTTGATTGCAGGGGCAGGTGTTGTATAGAGAGGAGCAGGGTTAGAGATTGCCTGCTAGCTGTGCCGCTCATAGTATAATGTAGATAGAGGTTTATACCTTTTTGGGTGTATTATAACTTCTATTGTATATAGTGTATAGTTACAGTCATAGATCCTGTTGTCGGATATGGGTTGACCATGGAAGGATTGGAAGTAGATATATATATATATTATACATATATGTGCAGATCAATTGTGTGCCCTGTGATAATGTATTGCTATATATTGTCCAGGTTTTATTATGTGACAGATTATGTGATTGTTGCTCTGACAAGTAGTGTTTTTGGTATGTATTGAGATATCCTAATAGGTCAATATAGGAAAGGTGCTCATTTTGTGCATGCCATCATGCAAAATTTTTTAGAAATTTATTGATGATTGATAGGTAGTAGGGTTCTACGTGGTGGCTAGTGGCCTTCATGCTACCTGCACCCCTAGGACCGTCGCGGCGGCCCCGCCGGAATGGGGCGGGGGGTCGTGACAAAACTTGGTATCAGAGCAAAGGTTAAGAAGAGTCCTGTCCAGAGCAATAGGATGAGTCAGGATTAAGTATAGGATTATACTATGGAGCATGAGAATTTTTTCTATATATTATTTTATGAGTCATTTACAATTCAGTAAAATATATTTGGGGATGAGACTTAAGAGTTCTTTTTTTTTTGCTCTACTTGAGACATAAAACTTTATATCATTCAGTTTACAATTAAGATTTGTATTTTGATAGAAAGTCAATTAATAAATTCGGAGAATATTGATCAAAGTTGTGCAGCGAAAGTATAGTGGATCGAGTCAAATTTAAATTTGTCAAAAATATTGACTGCTACAGTAAAAGAGTGATATTCTAGATACCTGAAGAACTAGGGTTTTCTTTCAAATCGATGTACCCGTGTAATGTAATTCATCATTATATTTAATTTCTGCCCTGAAAGCTAGGAAGGCGTTAAGAAAGGAGTATAAGACTTATTTAGCTTGTGTAATGGATACCTGAAAGGAGACCAAATTGGAGGATATTCCAGTAATGAATGAATACTCTGATGCTTTTCAGAAGATCTTCCTGGTTTGCCAGTAGAGAGAGAGATTGAATTTGCAATTGATTTGATTCCCAATACCACACCAATCTTCAAAAACCCCTTACAGAATAGCTCCAACTGAAATGAAATAATTAAAGGAACAGTTGCAAGATCTGCTTGATGAAAGCTTCATTTGATTTAGTGTGTCACCTTGGTAAGCTCTAGTATTGTTTGTAAAGAAAAAAGATGGAAGTTTGAGGTTATGTATTGGTTATCGAGGATAGGACAAGGTAACAATGAAGAACAAATACCTTCGGCCCCGGATTGATGAATCTTGTAAAGTGTATACGGATCATAAGAGTTTAAAATACCTTTTTACCCAGGAGGAACTCAATATGAGATAGAGAAGATGATTGGAATTGATAAAAAATTATGCCTTGTCTGAAAGTAAATCTTAGGTTCTTCGGTGTTAAGCATGTTGATTTTTTTTTTTTTTAAAACCATGGCTGAACCTGATCGGGTTGCCTACGTACCCCTTCATAAGGGAAATCAAGCCATACGTTGTTCTTTTTAAGTTTCAAAAACGCAGCGAAAAAACCGAATCAAACAATTTAATTCATGCATGCTTACAAGATAAATCTAGAAATCAGCACCTTAAGAATACATAGGATTATGCCGGAATCGTTTAAACAATTATGCTAAAACTTTCATGTATGATTAACTATCAGATCTGAAATTTAAGAACTCTATTCCAATTAATCTCCGAATATCCATTGAATGGATTCTGGAGATATCTTCGTGAGGAGCCCCAAAAGAGGGTAAAACCTTGGGGAATCGGACCTAGATCTTGATACCATAATAAATGATTAATACTAGATTAATACCTTTTATGATGGATGAAAGTTGTGGATCTGATCCTTGACTTCGCAGCCACATACACGAATGGCCTCTATGAGAAGTACACGCGAAGTTCCTGAAGAGATCCAATCCTGCGGAAGTGCTAGTTTGCGCAGAATTTCTTGAGGCTGAAATTTGATCTTCCCAACGCTATCAACTTTTGAACCGCCTTCTTGGAAGAACTTGGAGGAAAGGTTTGGAGGGATTGAAGAGGACTTAGATCTGATCTAAAGACTCTTATCAGGGACCCCTAACACTAATGGCGCGATGGATTTAGAGGAGGAAGAAGTCAGCTAGATTGAATGCAGAATTTTTCCATGCATGAACTAGGGTTCCTCTCTTTTCTTTTCCCTTTTTTCTTCTTTTTCTCTCTTTTTTTCTTGAATTCGACCACCAGCTGATGGAGGTCCTTTTAATGTTGCTATCCCCTCTAACTTCATGCCAACCATCCCATATTTGTGGAGGATTTGTGGGGTTTTGAATTTTGAATTCAAAATTCAAGTTCATGTGCCATTACATGATGAAGCTTGATCTAAATCTAAACCATTCATCATGTTGCCACTTCCCTCTTTCAATTTCGAAATTCCCATGCCCCCAATCAGATTAGAGGGTCACGTGGTGATTTTGTGGTGATTAAATTCGAAATTCAACCTTAATTAGAAGTGAGATAAAGATAAGGATGACATATGTCATGAAGAGAGAGAATTTGATCTTATCCAATTCTTTTCATGAATTTATCTCTCCATTTCGACCCATCTAATGATGAAAGAGGTTCCTGATGTTGCCAAGTGTCCCATGGCACCATTAAATAAATTAAATTAATTTTTAATCATATTAAAAATTAATTTATGTCGCCATGCATGGATATGTGATAAGTGGATTTCAAGATCCGAACAGTTTCAGATCAAACCCATTTAATTTAATTAAATCCTAACAATAGAATGATCCAATTACCATGGGTTGAACCTAATCCAATTAGGTCAATCTCTAATTAAGCATAAATTTAATCTAATTTAATTTGGTCAACCTAAATTCTCTTGATTCAGACCTATCCAATCAGGTCAAAAATCCTGATTGAGCCCAGAATTGAATCTAATTCAATTTGGCTCATCCTTAGTCTAATTACTCAATCCAATTGAGTTCATTAGCAATCAAATTACTAATTAATCCTCCGATAATTACTTTAATTATTTTATAAGATAATTTGCCAATGGAATTGACCAAATTACCTCTGAATGATTCTTAATCATTCATCAGCCTTCTTGATCAATCAGGAATCTTCTATGCGTGTGACCTCATAGGTTCGAACCTAAGCCGGTAGTATAGGAACGACTTCCTACACTAATCGATGTGACCATCTAGCAATGGTACCCGACGTCCGGATTGTTGGGAACCCGCCCATGCCGCTGATATTTCAAAAAATTCAGATGGCAGCGGAATCGGCATAAGCGGGATCGACGTTCATCGCATGAACATCGTTTCATGAACCGTTCGTAGATGGGCAAGAATTAAAAACTTTTAAAACATTCAGAAGATTAGATCTTCACCTTGTGCGGGTAGATGATCACCGCAAACTGAAGTTCATGGTCTAGGATGAAGGTTCGCTTGAAGCCGTTCAAGTGTCCGGCCTCTACGGGTATCCACACGAAGCAGTGATCCGATCAAAGCTCTCTTGTCTTCCCGGGGTGCTAGATCCCTTGCAAAGACTTCTTTTGATGGCTGATTTTCTCTCCTTTCAATCAACCCTTGATTGTGCTTGGAGAGGAGGAAGAAGAAGGATGAAGATGGGAAGAAGATCAAAGCCCTGCAGCCTTTCTTTCTATCTTCCTGCGTTGGATGGAGGAAGAGAGAGAGAAGGAGGCCGCCACCCCTTTCTTTTGCTTTTTCTCTTTGCTTGCGGCTGAAACAAGGGAGGATGAGGGATGGCCACGGCTTGGAGGAGGAGAAAATCAAAGTCTAGGGCGCCGGCCCCCTTGCTCCCCTTTTAAAGCCATCTAGGGCTCCTACAATCTAGGAGCCCTAGAGTAATTCCTAAGAGGGGGCCGCCGGCCCCCTCTCTTCTCCCTTCTCCACATGGAAAAGGGAGGGGCATATTCCCCTCCTCATTGGTAAACCCTAATCCACATTAAGTAGGGTTTGAAATGCCCTCATGTGGTCAAGCCCTAATCCAATTAGGCTTAGTCCAAGGGTGAACCAATTAGGATCCAATCTAGGTAAGTCCTAATCCAATTAGAACTTAAATCAATTTGACTCAATTGAACTCTTCAATCCTAATCCAATTAGGAGTCTTATTGATGTTAGATGTATGCCCTAGAAGCCAATTTGGCTGACACATTGTTGATTCTAGGACATAATTTGTACTTGACTGTTTATTATTGAATAAATAAAAGGCATCTTTTCATTCATATTATTTATGTGGTCTATGAATCGTCCAAGGAATTAATAGATGATGATACATATTCTCAAGAGTTGAGAATTTGAGCCATGTATCATTGGTGATTAATTTCTAAATGCTCCTGATCAATGGATCATCACGAGGACGGTGATCGATCCGATCAGTGCACAGATCACTTTCCTTCTGGATGGACGAGACTTGAGTCCACAGTGTAGGGACACTGAAGTGATAGTGCAGGTGCTTGTAGAGAACAAGGGTACTGAGCGTGACCAAGACAAGAAGTCACTTGGATGTCTATCCACTCGTCAGTGACTTGCTTGATGTTGCAGTAGTGTGACTGGTCCTTTAACCTGCGGTGCTTCGGCTACTCACAGTAAGGTTATTGTAGTTTGACTGCACACATACATGGTCTCTAGCCATATGGGTCCATGCAGTGTAGATTGGCTGCAGTAAGTTCACTGTAGGAGTAGGGTATGCACCTATAAGGAATCTATCGACCTTGATAGAAGAGGAGTGATCCTATGTGATTTGTTAGACTGAGTTCTAAGACCTTGGCCAGGGTAGTAATATAAAGTGGAAAAAGAGTTTTCCACTATCGAACTCGAGTCAAATAAATTTTGACATATGACAGACGATGGGGTTTGACGAGTTGTCCATGACCTCCGTCCTGTAGGGATCCACGATAGTAGGACTGTATCACACGTTAACTGCACCTAGAGGTTCATCATTCTATTCTGCTGGGTAGCCACTACATGCTGCTAGGTGTCACTGGTGGATGGTGGGACTCATAGGGATTATCTTGATGATCGATAACCCTAATGAGTTAGTTGGAATCGTTCCAACCCATTGAAAGGAGTTTCAATGATATTGAGATAGAGATCACAATATATCTCACTACCAGTCAGAGTAGAACCTATGGGGTCACACACACTAGAATATTGACCGATCCGATGGTTGAATAGTGATTATGAATCACGAGTAATCAATTCGATTGATATTCGGTTGAAGAAGGAACAAAGGGAATTAATTAATTGGACTTAAACACAAATTCTACTTCGGGTAGGATTCCTAGAGTCCTAATTGAATTAGGACTGGGAATCCTAGTTGGAGTAGGACTGGGATTCCTACTTGGAATAGGATTCCTACAATCCTAATGAGATTAGAAATTTTGAATTAAAATTGGATTCCTACTTGGAGTAGGATTCCTAGAAATCCTAATTGGATTAGGACTTCGGATTCAAATAGAGTCCTAATTGGATTAGACTAAAATTAAATACATCCTAATTGGATTAGGATTCCTTAAGTCTAAATTAATTATTAATCTAATGAATCAACATGACTCCTAATTGGATTAGGATTGAAGAGTTCAATTGAGTCATGGTTCATTCAAGTTCTAATAGGGATTAGGACTAGCATGGATTGAACCCAATTGATTCATGATTTGGTTAAAGCCTAATAGGATTAGGACTTAGCCATAAGAGGGACACCTAATCCTCCTTAGAGGAGGATTAGGGCATCACAAGAAGGAGGGATCACGCCCTCCTCCTCTCCTTGTGTGCGGCATGAAGAGAGGGGCCGGCGCCCCCTTCTTATGGAATTAACTCTAGGGCTCCTAGATTGTAGGAGCCCTAGATGGCTATAAAGAGGAGGTAAGGGGCCGGCGCCCTAATGCACTTGAAGCCCCTCCTCTTGCTGCCGCCACCCTCCCCTCTCCTCCCTTGGTTCAACCGGCAAGCAAGGTTCAAGGGAAAGAAGAGCTTGGCGACATCCCTTCTTCCTCCTCTTGGCTTCAACGCATGAGAAAAGAAGAAGGCTGCGAAGGGCTTTGATCTTCTTCCTCTTCTTCATCCTTCTTCTTCCTCCTCTCAAGTACAATCAAGAGTTGATTGAAAGAGAGGAGATCAGCCATCAAAATAAGTCTTTGCAAGGGAGCTAGCACCCCGGGAAGACAAGAAAGATTTGATCGGTCCTCTACTTCGTGTGGATACCCGTAGAGGCCGGACGTTTGAACGGCTTCAAGCGAACCCTCTTCCGAAAACCACGAATTCAGATTTGCGGTGATCATCTACCCGCGCAAGGTGAAGATCTGATCTTCCTAATGGTTTTAAAAGTTTTAATTCTTACCTAATTACGAAAGGTCTCGAAACAACGTTCATGCGATGAACGTTGATCCCGCACATGCCCCCTTTCCGCTGCCATCTGATTTTTGTTTTGAAATATCAGCGGCATGGGCGGGTTCCCAACAGTGGTGTCAGAGCCTAGGCTTCGTAGATTAAGGTAAGAATTAAATATCTAAAGGCTTATTAGATCTGAAAATTGAATGATCATGCATGCTGAAAATTTCTGCATGCAGATTTTTCAGGGGTGCTGATTTTTGCATGCTGATTTTTATGTGATAAAATGATGATTCTAATTGCATTGTTAATGAGATTACAAAGTTTAGAATCATGATTAGCATGATCAGCAACCTATGTCATGACATAATCAGTTAGTTTTCAGATCTGAAAATTATAATTGTTGCATATGGTGATGATAGGATTCAAACCCTTTTGGTATCAAATGTAATGACCTGCGATGTGATCTGCAATGTCATGTAATTTTTCAGATGCTTGCATGCATCTTATTTGATGTTTTGAGAGGCCTGCGTGCCTCCTAAAAGGAGATGTAATTTATTTTTATTTTTATTTTACATCTGGTTGTATTTCTGTGATGTGATGTACGTCAATGATCAAGTCGAAGACGATGCATGAGATGAACAGGGGTCTAAGCAGTTGATGGCGATTGGATCAAGAGTTGGTCAAGGATCGAATCAAGGAGGCTTGGAACCAATTCAAGAGTTGAAGACCAGTTGATCGATTGACGTGCATGTGCTTGTAGTACGACCTAACTAGAATCCATGATCATCACCTATTTAAAGTTTAGCTTTAATTTGATGCTGCGATTATAACTGCCTGTGATGTGCCGTTTGCATGTGATGTGAATGCGAGTCGGGTAGATAGGTTTACATGTGATGTAGCAAACCCAATTGAGACCTAAATCAAAACCTCCTCAATCAAGTCGAGAGTGAACCGACATGAGCAAGTCATATTAGATTAATTGATCTAATTGGTGTCTAGGAAAGCATGAAAGGTGGTTACTTAATTAGGACCTTACTCTCTGAGTAAGGGGAGCCTCCCACCTGCTTACCTGGCCAATTGTTCGATTACCTCTTATGAAGGGCTCAAGTTGCAAACACTAAGACCTGATTAACCAATATTAAGTCAATAGGTCTTCCACTGTAGTAGAGCTGCTAAGGCCTTTCTGATGTTGATTTGTCTCGGCTGGACACAGTGGTCAAGTTGCATCGGGGGGCTGGACCTCTCTATAGACATGAGATGTTGTAGGGTAAAGGTGGGGTTGGGCACCAATAACTGTTAGGTGAGGACCCAATGACGACTTTATTCCTACGGTTATACGGTGGGTCTGACTTAACTAAGCGATGGGACCAATAACTATTAGGTGAGGTTTTCATGGCTTAGAGACCAAGTTACACTGCAACATGCTTGAGAAGCATTGTACAAGATTGTACACTCATCCATCTATGTGTCACCAATAACTGTTAGGTGAGGTGGCATGTAAATCGGTTGGGACCGCAGTACCCACTAGAAACCCTAGTCGTGTGGGATTTCCGTTTCCCTACCAGGAGAGTGTGAGGGATTCGAAAAAATAGTGGGAGTTACATTTGTTCTAAAAGACCTTAGAACAGATTAGGATCAAGTACAAAAGTCTAACTAGAATCTTTACTCTCTGCAGATACAATGTCAGCTTCAAATCCTTTGACCCGTATTCTTGAGACCAACCGACTGACCAGAACCAATTACAAAGACTGGCTTAGAAATCTCAAAATTATTTTGGACTGTGAGAAAATAGGCTACATACTCGATTCATATATCCCCACACTACCAACACGTCCTACTGATGTTCAGCGTGAGATGCATAAAAAGTGGTTGGATGATGACATTAGAGTAAAATGCTATATGATGGCATCCATGTCTAATGAACTCCAATGCCAACATGAAAATATGAAGACTGCTAGGGACATACTGACACACCTGCAAGAGTTGTATGGTGAGCAGAGTCGCACAGCTCGTTTTGAAGTGTCCAAGAGGCTCTTCAAGACAAAGATGCGCGAAGGGCAGTTTGTCCATGATCACGGTCTGACTATGATCAAGGATCTAGAGGAGCTTGAGAAGCTCGGTATGGACATGCACAAGGAATTACAAGTGGATTTGATCCTACAGTCACTTCCTGATTCATTTGGTCAGTTTATAGTAAACTACCACATGAATAAGATTGAATGCACTAAGACTGAACTAATCAACATGTTGGTAACTGCTGAGGGAGCCTTGAAAGGTTCAAGGGACAATGTCCTTGCTGCTGAGTTGACTTCTGGTTCCAAGAGAAAGTCTACTTGGAAGAAAAAGAAGCCTGCTAAGAAGCAGAAGAAAGACAAGAAGCCAAAGAAGGAAGTTCAAAAGAAAAAGGCTAACGACAAAGGAAAATGTTTCCACTGCAATGTCGAAGGCCACTGGAAGAGAAACTGTCCTTCATACCTCGAGAGCCTGAAGAACAAGAAGGTGACACACCTTCAGAAGGTATAGACTTGCTCATAATTGAAACTAATCTAACGGT
>NW_024069985.1:0-21994 GCF_009389715.1 Phoenix dactylifera
AACGCTAATTAATGCGTTACCTGGGAAATCGGATCGCCAGCTGCTGCTTGCAAGGAGTGGTTAGCTTGAGCGGATCCGCGATACGCGGGTTCTTCGTGAGGATACGGCCTGGGCGGCGAGCGGAGCATATGTGGACCTAGGGGTACATGCACTCCGGATTGTCCTGCACAAAGAATGCGGTTTAAGGAGAATGACGCTTAGGAAATCGCGGGGAGATACGACCTCGGGAGCCGGAAACGGCTCCGGTTTCAATGCGCCTGCTGCATTATTGGAGCCACCCGCATCGGAACGACCAGGGGGCCGCAGTTTGCTATAAATACGGTGCAGGTACGTATGGAGTTTGCCAAGTGCCGGAGCTGTTCAGGTTGCCATGGATCGCGGACCTCCTCCTTGGGCATATGACTGAGAGACTCCTGTTGAAGGAAAGGGAGGCGCTCCCCTTGCGACTTCAGCCAACTAGCCGTTTCATCTGGGATCAACAAGGAGGGTCTCCCGGCGGAACTCCGCTCTAGGCGTTTCATCCGGGATCACATCTCCCCTCCTTGAAGTTCAGCCTCCCGATTGAGCTCTGCACCAGACGCTCAGTCCGGGACCGCGCCTCCATATGCTCTTCCCCCTCGAATTCCTTCTCTTTCCTACCACTGGGGAGGATGGGAATATCCTTTGGAGGCGGCGTTCCCCTGGGGGCAGCGGGAGCTTCTTCTGCGGCGGCTCCTCGTTTTTGGTGAGGTGCTGGATGGCGCCTCCGGTTAGAAGCACCCACTTCCGGTGGGATTGCAGCTGCTTTGGGTTGAGGGTTTGGGATCCTCGGTCCTCAGCTCCACGGATTCTCCACCTCTTCTTTGCTTTCTTTACTCCCTAATTCCCCTCTGGGAATTCCTTGTAATCACACGAGCACGCCATTGTAACCAGAAATTATTGAAATGAAAAGTGTTGCACCTTTTCAAATTGTCTTTCTGGCCTTGTTGTTCTACTGGTAATACATCCGCAGGTTAGCGGAATTCCAGCCCCTTGGAATTTCTCGGCCATCTAGGGCTTCCAACTGGTAGGAGCCAGGTCGGTTTACCCAACGAACTTTATACGGGCCTTCCCAATTCGGCGCTAGCTTCCCACCTTCCGTAGGTTGAGATGCCTTAGCTCGCCTCAGCACCAGATCTCCAATTCTGAAAAGCTTCGGTCGGACTTTGGAGTTGTAATATCGGGCCACCCTCCGCTGATACATTGCCATCCGAACCTGCGCCATTTCCCTTGCTTCTTCCAAGAGATCCAGGTTCCCTCGGAGTTGCTCCGAGTTGGCCTCGGGTCGGTGTGCGGCTACCCGAGGTGAGGGAAGTCCGAGCTCTACGGGGACAACGGCTTCCGTGCCATAGGTTAGGCTGAAAGGCGTCTCCCGGTAGGAGTCCGATGCGTGGTCCGATACGCCCAAAGGACATTCTCGAGTTCCTCGACCCAAGCTTGCCCCGTCCGTCCGATCCGCGCTTTGATACCTTGGAGGATTGTCCGATTTGTGACCTCGGCCTCGCCGTTGGTTTGGGGATGCGACACGGACGTGAACCGATGTTCGATCCCGAACTCCTCGCAGAAGTCTCGGAAATGCTTGTTATCAAACTGTCGACCGTTATCCGAGATGAGGACCCGAGGTACCCAAATCGGACAATGATGTTCTTCTTTACGAACTTCCGGACTTGCGCCTCCGTGATGGTGGCCAGTGGCTCTGCCTCCACCCACTTGGTGAAGTAGTCGATGGCGACAATCAAAAATTTCCGCTGGGCCGAAGCGATGGGGAATGGTCCGAGGATATCCATTCCCCACTGTGCAAAGGGCCAGGGGCGGTGATTGGCGCCAAGGGAACAGAGGGGACTCTCTGGATGTTGGCGTGGCGCTGGCAGGCGTCGCATTTCCGTACGTGATCCTTTGAGTCTTCCAATAAGGTCGGCCAATAGTAGCCTTGCCTCATGATCTTATGTGCCAGGGACCTAGCCCCCAGGTGCGATCCGCAGATGCCTTCGTGGACTTCGCTGAGGGCGTAAGCCGCTTCCGAAGGGCGGAGGCACCTTAAGAGGGGGGCGGTGAACGAGGTCCGATACAGCCTCCCTTCGTAGAGTACGTAGTGGGCGGACTTCATAACAAGTCGCCGAGCTTGATCTTCATCTTCGGGGAGGATCCCTTCGGCGAGGTAAGCTACAAGCGGGTCCATCCAAGATGGTTCCGGATCAATTGCCATTACCGCTTCAGCCTCGCCGATGCTCGGGGCATCTAGGGTCTCCAGGTATATCGCCCTTGACAAGTTGTGTGCCTCAGCGCCCACCAAGCGGGACAACCTGTCGGCCCTAGCATTTTCGCTCCTTGGGACCTGCTGAATGTCAATACTGCCGAGGTCGGGAATGAGTGCTTGCACCTTCCGGACGTAGCTCTGCATGGTCGGGCTCCGTGCCTCGAACTCCCCTCGAACCTGCCCGACCACCAGCTGGGAGTCGGTGAAGACCTTCAGACGCCGGATGCCGAGCTCCTTGGCGAGTTTGAGTCCCGTGACTAGGGCCTCGTACTCCGCCTCATTGTTGGTCACTGGAAATCCGAACCTCAAGGCATACTCGGCTATCACTCCATCGGGATTGGTAAGGACCAGCCCAGCCCCTCCACCTTCAGGGTTCGACGACCCGTCAATGTGGAGCGTCCAGATCGGGAGATCGAGGCTGGGTGTTTCCGGCGGCCTAGGTTCCGCCTCCTGCACAGTGCACTCAGCGAGAAAGTCCGCGAGCACCTGGGCCTTGATGGCGGGCCGGGGCTGGTAGCGGATGTCGAACTCACCAAGTTCTACTGCCCACTTCACCAGCCGTCCCGCATTCTCAGGATTGCTGAGGATCTGCCGCAGTGGTTGATCGGTCAAAAGGGTGACAGAATGAGCCTGGAAATAGGGGCGAAGCCTCCTGGTCGCAGTCAGCAGCGCGAAGGCGATCTTTTCAGCCTTCGTGTACCGCGTCTCGGCATCCCGGAGGACTCGGCTGGTGTAGTACACGGGCTTCTGAAGTTTTGCCTCTTCCCGAACCAGTACTGCGCTGACTGCGGTTGGGGAGACCGCCAGGTAAAGGTAGAGCATCTCCCCCTCTTGCGGCTTGGACAGCAGGGGAGGAGACGCCATGTACTCCTTGAGCTGGTCGAACGCCACTTGACATTCAGCCGTCCAGAGGAAGTCTTTCGGGCGCTTCAACACCTTGAAGAACGGTTGGCAGCGTTCGGCCGATTTTGCCACAAATCGTCCGAGCGCGGCGACCCTTCCAGCGAGCTCCTGAACCTCCTTCACTTTGGTCGGAGGGGACATATCTTGGATGGCCTTGATTTTGTCCGGGTTGGCCTCGATCCCCCGCTGGTTGACAATGAAGCCGAGGAACCTCCCGGCCGAAGCACCAAAGGCGCACTTCGCTGGGTTTAGCTTCATACGAAACTTCCGCAAGGTGGCGAAGGTCTCCTCCAGATCCGCAATGTGCTGATCCGCATGGCGGCTCTTTACCAGCATATCGTCCACGTACACCTCCATGTTCCGGCCGATCTGCTCCTTGAAGATTTTATTGACGAGGCGCTGGTAAGTAGCGCCAGCGTTCTTCAGACCGAAGGGCATTACCTTGTAACAGTACAGCCCCCTGTCTGTTATGAAGGCCGTTTTCTCCTCGTCCTGTGGAGCCATCATTATTTGGTTGTAGCCGGAGAAGGCGTCCATGAAAGACAGCAGCTGATATCCGGAAGTCGCGTCGACCAGTTGGTCTATTCGCGGAAGCGGAAAGCTATCCTTGGGGCACGCCTTGTTCAGGTCGGTGTAGTCGACGCACATCCTCCACTTCCCGCTCGCCTTCCGGACAAGTACGACGTTTGCCAGCCACTCGGGGTAGCTCACTTCCCTTATGAAACCTGCCTCCAAGAGTTTGTCTACCTCCTGGTCGACCACCCGGATCCGATCCGGGGCACAGTGTCTCTTCTTTTGCTTTACTGGTCGGTGGGTCGGGTCGACGTTGAGGGCGTGAGAAATGACCTCCGGTCGATCCCAGTACATCGGCCGCGACCAGGCAAACACATCAGCTATTGGCTCGGGAGGAATTCCACTAACCGGAGCCGAGCTTCCAAGTCGAGTTGGCACCGACCCGGACCGTGCGGTCCGGGCGGCCTTCTTCGAGGGGAACTTCGATTACGCCCTCGGCCGGCTCCCCGTGCCGCAAGGCCACTTCGTCTCTGGCGTCAAGGACTCGACGCTTAGGGCCTCCATGGGCTTCTTCCCTTTGAGAGTTGCTAGGAAACACTGCCGTGCGGTTGGTTGGTCACCTCGGACCTCTCCAATCCCGGCCGCCGTGGGGAACCGCATGAGCAAATGGTAGGTAGAAACCACCGCGCGAAGGGCGTTCAGTCCGGGTCGTCCGAGGATAGCGTTGTAGGCCGAGGGGACACGGACGACCAAGAACCCGAGTCGCACCGTGGCTTCTGCGGGTGCAACGCCCGCAGTCACAGGCAGCTCAATGACACCTTCGGCCGAGATAGCGTCTCCAGTGAATCCTATGAGGGGGGTGGATGTTTTGTGCAACAATTGTCGGGACAAGCTCATCTTTTGGAAGGCCTCGTAATACAAAATATCAGCTGAGCTTCCACTATCCACAAGAACACGCCTTACATCATAGTTCGCCATAGTGAGAGAGATCACCATGGCGTCATCGTGGGGAGTCTGAACCCCCTTTACATCTTCATCACAAAAAGTGATTACATTTCCGACCCGCTGCCTCTTCGCGACGGCCACTCCTGATGCTTCCGCCGAGCCCCCTGCGTTCCTCACGGGCCGAGAGCAGCCCCCAGTGATGGTGTGGATCACTCCCGCAACGGGTCGATTCTGCTCCCGAGGCTCCTGAGGGGCCGGGTCGGCGGACGCGGGTCTGCGGGGGACGTCGGTCGTTTACATATCGACCGAGACGCCCTCGGCGAATGAGAGCCTCGATCTCGTCCCGAAGCTGGAAGCAGTCTTCGGTATCGTGGCCGTGGTCTCGGTGGTACTCACAGTACGCCCGAGAAGGCCTCCTCCCAGGGATCTTCTTCATCTGCCTCGGGACCGGGAGGTCCTCCCGCCCCTTGACCTCCATGAGGATCTGGGCCCGGGGGGCCAGGAGTGGGGTGTACCGGTTGAAGCGTCGGTGCGGAGAACGAGGGCGTGTGGCGCCGTGGTTCCTTGCTGGTGACGGGCTTCTGCGCCGGCGTTGAGGCGTCGGGCTCCTCCTCTGGGGTGCCTCTTTTCGCCTTTTCTTCCCGGGCTTTAGAGGGGCCTCGGCGGCCTCCTTGTTCCGGTGGGAGGCTGCCTCCTCGGCGTCTGCATACTGGTTTGCCCGAGATAACAGCTCCGGGAAGCTCCGCGGCAGGCGTTTGTCCAGGGAGAAGGTGAGTCTGCCCTTCCGGAAGCCACGCTTCAGGGCTGAGAGAGCCACTTCCTGGCTCAGGTTCCGGACCTCCAGTGTAGCCTTGTTGAAGCGGGTGAGATAATCCCGCAGGCTTTCTCCCTCGTTTTGCCGGACATCAAAGAGGGAGTCGGAGACCAGTCGCCGCCTGCTACTGACGGCGAAATGGCTGATGAAGAAGCGGGTGAACTGGTCGAAGGACTGGATGGAGTTAGCCTCCAGGCCGGCGAACCATGCCCTTGCCGGCCACGGAGGGTCGCCGGGAAGGCCTTGCAGAGGAGCGATCCGATGCTCCATGGAGGAGCATAAGAGTCCTGAAAACTCTCCACGTGGTCCCGCGGGTCCGCCGCCCCGTCGTAGGGTTCGATCGCCGGCATTTTGAACCCCGGCGGGTTCGGGGTCCGCAGGATCCTCGAGGCAAGCGCCGGCTGGGAGGAGATCTCCAAGTCAGCGAAGGGATCTTTGGAGTGGCCCTTCAGGACCTGGAGTTGTCTGTGGAGATCGTCCACCCGCCGGTCCAGGGAGCCGAACAAAGAGTGGGTGGGGACAGGAGGAGCGGCGCGAGGGGGACCGACTGGAGTGCGGGCCCTCGAACTGGGTGTCTTGAGAACGCGCCCGGGTCCGCCTCTCGTACCCCGCACAGCTCCGATGAGAAGGTCCTGGCGAATGGACCGCACTCGAGATCCTCCTCGCGCCGGCGCTCCTCTCCATGGGAGAGGAAGGAGCGCGGGTTGTGAGGAAGAGGCGAGTGCTCGGGGGGCAGCGGCTCCTGAGCCCGTTGCGGCACCCGAGAGATCACGCCCTGCAGATTCTGCACTGCCTCCGCGAGGGTGCGAACCTGCTGGGCTAGCTGGTCGAACTGGGCAGCTTCGACCGTCTGAATGGGAGAAGGGGCGGTGGAGTGCTGCTGAGAGTGCGTTGGGGACGCAGCAGCCTCTCGGCCGGAGGCGCGAGAGGCTCCGCGACCGGAAGCATTGGAAGCTCCACGACCACCCCGCCGTGCCATTACGATCGTTCTAAGATTCGGGCCCTCCTTCTAGCGCCAACTGTTGCTGGTGGTCCAAACCGTGAACGATTGGCACTGCGGTGTGAACGGGGTTCCGTCTGAGTTGTCTTGGTTGGTGTTGGTTGCGCTCCACCTTCCGCCAAGAAACCTGCAAACAAGCCTTGCACCACCACCAGGGTGGTGATGGCCCTCCGACGGTCAAGTCAGAGGAGATTGGAGGAGGAGGAGAGGTGATAATCGCAAGTAAGAGAGTGCTCTGGGAGATATTGCTCACCTCCCCCCTTTCTCCCCCCAGCCGCATATATACCTGGCTGGGGGGTCTCTCAGGGGGGTTCGTTATCGTGGGGCACGATGGTGTGGCCACTGACATGGCCGTTACAGGGCGTCGTGGAGCAGCACCGGGTACGGCCACGTCAGGGCATAGTGGGGCTCTGCTTTGTACGGCTGATGCAGGAGATCGTGGAGCAGCATCGGGTACAGCCGTTGCAGGGAGTAGTGGAGCAGGAGGCCGCGGCGTGCCTCTGGGGAATAGCCTGTCGTTATCAAGAGATCCCCGACTCGGGGTCGGAGCGCTGGATCAAGGGGCAGCCGACTCGGGGTCGGGCTGCGGAGCCGAGGATGTCCGACTCGGGGTCGGATTGCTGGATCAAAGGGTAGCCGACTCGGGGTCGGGCTGCGGAGCCGAGGATATCCGACTCGGGGTCGGATTGCTGGATCAAAGGGCAGCCGACTCGGGGTCGGGCTGCGGAGCCGAGGATGTCCGACTCGGGGTCGGATTGCTGGATCAAAGGGCAGCCGTAGTCTTCCTGGGCGCGCGTGCCGGTCACGTGGGGCATGGCGGCTTATTTCCCCCGTAACAGTGATGATCATAGGATTCAAACCCTTTTGGTATTAAATATAAAGACCTGCGATGTGATCTGCAATATCATGTAATTTTTCAGATGCTTGCATGCATCTTATTTAATGTTTTGAGAGGCCTGTGTGCCTCCTAAAAGGGAGATGTAATTTATTATTATTTTTTTAATATCTGGTTGTATTTTTGTGATGTGATGTACGTCAACGATCAAGTCGAAAATGATGCATGAGATGAACAGGGGTCTAAGCGGTTGATGGCGATTGGATCAAGAGTTGGTCAAGGATCAAATCAAGGAGGCTTGGAACCAATTCAAGGGTTGAAGACCAGTTGATTGATTGACGTGCATGTGCTTGTAATATGACCTAATTAGAATCCATGATCATCACCCATTTAAAGTTTAGCTTTAATTATTGCTGCGATTATAACTGCCTGCAATGTGCCGTTTGCATGTGATGTGAATGAGAGTCGGGTAGATAGGTTTACATGTGATGTAGCAAACCCAATTGAGACCTAAATTAAAACCTCCTCAATCAAGTCGCGAGTGAACCAACATGAGCGAGTCATATTAGATTAATTGATCTAATTGGTGTCTAGAAAAGTATGAAAGGTGGTTACTTAATTAGGACCTTACTCTCTGAGTAAGGGGAGCCTCCCACCTGCTTTCCTGGCCAATTATTCGATTACCTCTTATGAAGAGCTCAAGTTGCAAACACTAAGACCTGATTAACCAATATTAAGTCTATAGGTCTTCCGCCGTAGTAGAGCTGCTAAGGTCTTTCTGATGTTGATTTGTCTCGGCTGGACACAGTGGGCAAGTTGCATCGGGAGGCTGGACCTCTCTATAGACATGAGATGTTGTAGGGTAAAGGTGGGGTTGGGCACCAATAACTGTTAGGTGAGTGCCCAATGACGACTTTATTCCTACGGTTATATGGTGGGTCTGACTTAACTAAGAAATGGGACCAATAACTGTTAGGTGAGGTTTTCATGGCTTAGAGACCAAGTTGCACTGCAACATGCTTAAGAAGCATTGTACAAGAGTTGTACATTCATCAATCTATGTGTCACCAATAACTGTTAGGTGAGGTGGCATGTAAATCGGTGGGACCGGCAGTACCCACTAGAAACCATAGTCGTGTGGGATTTCCGTTTTCCTACCAGGAGAGTGTGAGGAATTCGAGAAAATAGTGGGAGTTATATTTGTTCTAAAAGACCTTAGAACAGATTAGGATCAAGTACAAAAGTCTAACTAGAATCTTTACTCTCTGCATATCATAATGTCAGCCTCAAACCCTTTGACCCGTATTCTTGAGACCAACCGATTGACCGGTACCAATTATAGAGACTGGCTTAGGAATCTCAAAATTGTTCTGAGTTGCGAGAAAATAGGCTATGTGCTCGACAATGACATCCCCGCATTACCAGCACGTCCGACCGCTGATCAGTGTACGACGCATGAGAAGTGGACAGACGATGACACTAGGGTCAAGTGCTATATCATGGCATCCATGTCCAATGAACTACAATGCCAGCATGAAAATATGAAGACTGCTAGGGACATACTGGCACACCTGCAAGAGTTGTATGGTGAGCAGAGTCGCACAGCTCGTTTTGAAGTGTCCAAGAGGCTCTTCAAAGCAAAGATGCGCGAGGGGCAGTCCGTCCATAATCACGGTCTGGCTATGATCAAGGACCTAGAGGAGCTTGAGAAGCTCGGTATGAACATGCACAAGGAATTGCAAGTTGATCTGATCCTTCAATCCCTTCCTGATTCATTTGGTCAGTTTATAGTAAACTACCACATGAATAAGATTGAATGCAGTAAGACTGAACTGATAAATATGTTGGTAACTACTGAGGGAGCCTTGAAAGGTTCAAGGGGCAATGTCCTTGCTGCTGAGTTGACTTCTGGTTCCAAGAGAAAGTCTACTTGGAAGAAAAAGAAGCCTGCGAAGAAGCAGAAGAAAGACAAGAAGCCAAAGAAGGAAGTTCAAAAGAAAAAGGCCAATGACAAAGGAAAATGTTTCCACTGCAATGTCGACGGCCACTGGAAGAGGAACTGTCCTTCATACCTCGAGAGCCTGAAAAACAAGAAAGGTGACACACCTTCAGAAGGTATAGACTTGCTTATAATTGAAACTAATCTAACGATTTCTTCTACTTCTAGTTGGGTTATAGATTCTGGTTCTAGTGCTCATCTGTGCACTACCATGCAGGGCCTAAAGGAAAGTAGAAGGCTGGCGGAAGGTGCGGTAACCCTTCGGGTTGGCAACAGAGCAAAAGTTGCTGCTGTGGCTGTGGGCACCTACCATCTGCAACTACCGTCTGGTTTTAGTTTATTACTTAGAGACTGCTATTATGTACCTGCTGCTAGCAGAAATTTGATTTCTGTTTCATGTCTAGCACAGGAAGGTCATGTTTTTACATTTGACATCTCAAGATTTGGGGATGTCCAGTGATAAGTGCTAAATAATGCATAAATTAACCTTTTATTCATAGCACTTATCATTATTTTAATTCACATATTTTGTAAATTTAACCATAAAATATGTGTTACCATCATCATTGCATTTTAATAATTATCAGAGGTAATTCGAGTTGATTTAATTATTTAATGATTAAGCCTAATGAATGCAGGTCAAGTCAAACTTATTTGGGATGATCCCTAAACCCAAATCATATGCACCCCGCAAATCAAGACCCTCTGATTCAGTCACCCAACTCTTTTTCCACATGATCCAATTTTAATCTCAAAAACAATAAAATCCCTTCAATTATTTGTTTCTCAGATCTTAAAGCATACCATCTTAGTTGCACGGATCCCAAAGCCTCATCCCATCTCAGCCATTCAACTTGAATCACCCAACTCCACGCCTCTCAAACCCATTGTTTTCCCATGTGTTGGAACAAAGAACAGACCATTCCCATACACGTTGATTCTCCCATTTCCAGCACCCATGGATAAAGATCAGCTCCCCTGTTTCACGTACATCCCGTTCGTGAGTTCCTCCCAGGTCATCCAAGATCATCCCTTCTTCCCAGCTGAATGGATATGTTCCAGGACCGCTTGTGATCTCCCATATCCCACGAACAGAACAAAGACTTCCCAGCCGTCCGCCATATTCTCTTCTTCCATATCATCCCCAACTAAAAATCTTTCCTCTCACAAATCCAAACCAGCAGTGTTCGACCCACCTCCTAGATTTTCCCAGCAGCATCTCACTTGGACCAGCATCCCATTTCTTCCGAACGACCACGGATAAGCCCAACCTATCTTCCCACGTCATCCGTATCATCCCAGCTTCTTCCAAATCCCATGCATCCCATAGATCCCCTCCGGAAATCAAGCATCTCATTCCATGTTCATCTTCCCGTTGTATCTCCATTCCATTTGCATACTGAACCTTCCCAGATTTCCCTCGCGACCGTGTTCATCTCCCACGTCCACGAGCCAAGCCAACTCCTTCATCACCTACGGATCTTCCCAGCTCACGTGTTCCAAAGTCCACAGCTTTCGGAACAGAGAAGCATCTTTATCTTCTTTCGGCTCAGCTCTCTCTCTTCCATCCTTATCCAAACAACATCATCTCCTTCCGTCCACATGAACCCAGCAACCGCTAGTTCCCAAGCGGATCCTCTTCTTCCTCCCAAACCAACCAATCTTTATCCCAACTAGATTCCCAAGCTTCACGGATTAGAACCGGATCCTAGCCTCTTCCGCATCCCGTGCTCTGTGCCATATCCAGCCTCACGTCATGTTGACCCGGTCTTCATCTCGCTCGTCAAGCATCCCAACGTCCAAATGCATCCTCCCCTGCTTCGAAACTATCATCCTTATCTTCTAGCTCCCGTATCCCATGCTCATTCCGAATCCAAACTCCCAGCTCTCATCTTGTTCCGAGTTCATCCTCATCCCAGCCTCCGAGATTCTTCCCAGCCGTCTTCTAGATTAATCCCAGCCAACTGCAAATCAAAGTCATCCTTATCCCCTGCTTCTGAACAGAACCAAAATCCTTTCAATGTTCGTGATGAAGCTTCCCACAGATCACTTTCTTCCGCTAATTCCATGTGCTCCCAGCCATCCCAACTTCCGAGATCCTCTCACGTCCACGTTTCAGCATCCCAACCGCGTCCAAGATATTCAGCCGTGTCGCCTCTGCGTTGAAGCCACATCACCAACATTTCGGATCACATCCATCCTCAACCGTGGGCACCGTTCCAGCATCCACATCATCCTCTGCATCCTTATCCTTGATTCGAAAGAGGGGAGGAAAGAGAAGTGGGCAGTCTATTTAAAGGAATCGGACGTGAAGACCAAGGCATTCCTCCTTCCCCACCGGGGGGGGCATTCCCTCTTCCCCACCGGGGACTGATCCCCATCAAGATCTTCTCAAAGGCGGAATCCCACAAGCTCCCACGAGGAGAAGAAAAAAATAAAAGGAGAGAGAAGAGTTTGGGTATTTTAGGAATATTTCAAAGGAGCCAATCACCATGAAGTCCCGCTGCTGTGCTGCTGCTGTCGTCCACCACTACATGGAAGCCTAAGCTCTTCACTAGGGCTGGATGCAGCCCTAACAAAGGGAGACGGGTTTTATATTTTATTTTATATTCTTGGAGTTGTATGGACTTATTGTTTTTAATGAATATCTTCTTTTGAATCATATTTAATTTCTGTGATTTTAAGTATGATGTTCGTACAACTGTTCTTCATAATCATTGAAGTAAAAATAAGATAGTCCATGCTTAGGAAAGATGCGATGTGCTGCCACCTTAGATTAGGGTAGACATTTCATGCCAACTGAAGATGGATTATGCCTAAATTACTTCTATGAAATTTTATTCGAATGCTTATTAGGCTTGTAGCCAATTGCATAATAATCCAAGACTAAATTAAAAATATAATTAATCCTTATTCCGATGTTAGTGGTGAATTTCTTACCCTACGTTCTCCCAAACTGATATCATTTTAAATTGCATTTTCTTTTATTAAATTGCTTAGTTTAATAGTCTTCACAAATTCATCCTTTTAAATATTTTTATTTTTAAGAAAACAACTATACCCCAATCTCTGTGGATCGATACCCGTAATCACTATTCTACCAGATACGTGCTAATGCGTTGTCTTTAAAGTTGACTATCAATTTTTGGCGCCGTTGCCGGGGATTGTTAGCATAGTTATTTTTCTTTTCATTAAAAAAAAATTTTCAAAAAAAAACTTTCAAAAAATATATATCTAAAATAAAATAAAAATATGTTCTATTTTTTGTTACTTTCCTTATCTCCTTCTTCTCTCTTACTAATTTTTGATTTTGGTATTATTTAATCAGGAATCGAAGAAGACATCTGGGATGATCAAAAAGAAAATTGCTGGAAAAGGAATGCTGTAGAGGTTTGCCTAAAAAAATAAAAAAAATTGCAGGGAAAATTTTCTTTGGTAACCTCTAAACCTTTCTTATTTAAATTGATTCCCAGTTTGCCTGAAATTTTGTGGTGATTGTTTGATTTTAATCTCAGCAAAAGTGTGAATGCATGCTTGATACACATACACCAATTAATCCGCACATAGTAAGGGCAATCACCCCAACAAGATAAGAACTGGATTTCATCACCAGATTCTTGCCCAAATTAGGTGAATCAATTCTCACATAGTTACCACTTTAATTAAAATCAATTAGACGTTGGCCCCTAGGGACATTCGAGCTCAGTAAGACGAAGATCACCAAAAGTTGCACCAATTTTGCTCTGTGGCTCAGTTGATGTCTAGGCAAGCTTTGTCCCTTTAAGGGAGACAGTTCATCTGTTCGAGGCAAGTGGTTTTTAAGTAGGACCTTTGCAACGCATCGTGACCCCCCACTTACCTGGGAGCTTACCTGGTCAACTCTGTTCATTAGACTGGATTGGAGGCTTAGGTGCCCTCTTCAAACCAGTTAGGAGCTGTCTAGTGATTTTAGGGCAAACACAAAGAATTGATGTGTTTTCCTTTTATGCATGCTTGACTGCATTTGACTGATCAGAAGAGTATTGGTGCATGCTAGGGTGTCGTTCTAGATCTCTTGAACTATTACCTTTTGATCCTGAAATAGAACGGACCCTTAGGAATATTCGAGCTGAGATCAGAACATTAGAATCAACTATACCTGGTATGATTTGATAAAGATGCACGACGTCTGGCTGAAGACGTTAAACTTAGCGCTTGTTGGGAGGCAACCCAATTTTCGTAGGTTATTTTTGTATTTTTTTTATTTTTTATTAACAGGATCCCTCATATTACTGATGCAACTACGGTAAATATGTCCATCCTTCATATGCATCATATCTTCGTCCACAATTAAAAAATAAATAAATAAATAAATAAATAAATAAATAAATAAATAAATTGAGGACAATGTCTGATCTAGGTTGGGGGGTATAGGATTCGAATTTTTGAAGAAAGTTTTTCGTATTTTTAAATAATTTTATCTCAAAAAAAAACATTGAGGACAATGTCTGGTCTAGGTTGGGGGGTATAAGATTCGAATTTTATAAGAATTTTTTTTTGAATTTTCGCATTATTGAATAAGTTTTCGAAAAAACAAAAAAAAACCTAATTTCTATGCTTTAGTGCTGAAATGATAAACACACAAAGTATATAAAATCTCGAAAGCCCAATGACTAGTCAGGAGTAAGTCAATTTGAGTTATTAAAAGTTTCTTTTACTGAATTGTAAGATAATTTTTACTTTGGAATTTCACAACACACATGGCCTGCACTTCTAAGGGTTAAGTTCAACATTATGTTGTTAAGTCTGGTAGCAACCTTGAGTCTTGATGAATCATACCTATTTAATTCACTATTATCCCAAAAAAAAAGTGAATTTAGTCAGGTACATCGAAAAGGGCTACCTATCGTTAAAAGGTCAGCGGGGTTTGTGATGATGAACCCGAGCATAGGTCCGTAGGCGAGTCTTAATGCCCAACACCTTATGCCATCTGGTGTGGGAGTGTTGACTGAATGCTTGCTATACGGAAGAATCATTACAAGAGTAAAGTGCGTAATTTATAAATACAAAATTAAAAAAAAAGAGAAGAAAAAAATAGAAAAATAGAAAATAATATTGACCTTGAAAAGACGATAGTGTGAGAGCCGTCGTTGTAAAAATTCGAGTAAACTGGAATATTACAGATAAAGCCCATGAGGTATTAAAGTAAACATCCACAACTCTCGAAATCTTGCAAGATAGGATGATTTTGAATCAGTGATTAGGTCTTATCTGACCAATTCTTGGAAATTACTAGCTTTAGCAGTATTTTGAAAAATCTAAAGCCTTAGCTTGTATATGGTCCAGATTTCACCGAGCACCCAAGTATAAAAAGTCTTACAACTCCCTAACGGAAACTTAATGACCTCAACTTGAATTGCATCTTGACTTAGGATTTGGGCTGACTTAGTAATTAAAACTTTGTGTGCTTTTGAAATTATTGGTACTTATGCATTTGAAATTAGATTTATAAACAGTAAAATAAATTCTTTAGGTTGGAACAACAGTTTGTGGGTATCTGAGCCGGAAACCCTCACGAGACAAAACTCGTCCACTTAGGCCACCTAGGGGTTTAAAGCCTTATTGCATACGGTAAATGCAATCGCGATTCCTGCGAAAGTGAGCTAGTTTTTTTTATTTTGCTCAAGGATTAGCAAAATGTAGGTTGGGGGTGTGATAAGTGCTAAATAATGCATAAATTAACCTTTTATTCATAGCACTTATCATTATTTTAATTCACATATTTCGTAAATTTAACCATAAAATATGTGTTACCATCATCATTGCATTTTAATAATTATCAGAGGTAATTCGAGTTGATTTAATTATTTAATGATTAAGCCTAATGAATGCAGGTCAAGTCAAACTTATTTGGGATGATCCCTGAACCCAAATCATATGCACCCCGCAAATCAAGACCCTCTGATTCAGTCACCCAACTCTTTTTCCACATGATCCAATTTTAATCTCAAAAACAATAAAATTCCTTCATTATTTGTTTCTCAGATCTCAAAGCAAACCATCTTAGTTGCACGGATCCTAAAGCCTCATCCATCTCAGCCATTCAACTTGCATCACCCAACTCCACGCCTCTCAAACCCATTGTTTTCCCATGTGTTGGAACAAAGAACAGACCATTCCCATACACGTTGATTCTCCCATTTCCAGCACCCATGGATAAAGATCAGCTCCCCTGTTTCACGTACATCCCGTTCGTGAGTTCCTCCCAGGTCATCCAAGATCATCCCTTCTTCCCAGCTGAATGGATATGTTCCAGGACTGCTTGTGATCTCCCATATCCCACGAACAGAACAAAGACTTCCCAGCCGTCCGCCATATTCTCTTCTTCCATATCATCCCCAACTAAAAATCTTTCCTCTCACAAATCCAAACCAGCAGTGTTCGACCCACCTCCTAGATTTTCCCAGCAGCATCTCACCCGGATCAGCATCCCATTTCTTCCGAACGACCACGGATAAGCCCAACCTATCTTCCCACGTCATCCGTATCATCCCAGCTTCTTCCAATCCCCTGCATCCCATAGATCCCCTCCGGAATCAAGCATCTCATTCCATGTTCATCTTCCCGTTGTATCTCCATTCCATTTGCATACTGAACCTTCCCAGATTTCCCTCGCGACCGTGTTCATCTCCCACGTCCACGAGCCAAGCCAACTCCTTCATCACCTACGGATCTTCCCAGCTCACGTGTTCCAAGTCCACAGCTTTTGGAACAGAGAAGCATCTTTATCTTCTTCCGGCTCAGCTCTCTCTCTTCCATCCTTATCCAAACAACATCATCTCCTTCCATCCGCATGAACCAGCAACTGCTAGTTCCCAAGCGGATCCTCTTCTTCCTCCAAACCAACCATCTTTATCCCAACTAGATTCCCAAGCTTCACGGATTAGAACCGGATCCTAGCCTCTTCCGCATCCCGTGCTCTGTGCCATATCCAGCCTTACGTCATGTTGATCCGGTCTTCATCTCGCTCGTCAAGCATCCCAACGTCCAAATGCATCCTCCCCTGCTTCGAAACTATCATCGTTATCTTCTAGCTCCCGTATCCCATGCTCATTCCGAATCCAAACTCCCAGCTCTCATCTTGTTCCGAGTTCATCCTCATCCCAGCCTCCGAGATTCTTCCCAGCCGTCTTCTAGATTAATCCCAGCCAACTGCAATCAAAGTCATCTTTATCCCCTGCTTCTGAACAGAACCAAAATCCTTTCAATGTCATGATGAAGCTTCCCACAGATCACTTTCTTCCGCTAATTCCATGCGCTCCCAGCCATCCCAACTTCCGAGATCCTCTCACGTCCACGTTTCAGCATCCCAACCGCGTCCAAGATATTCAACCGTGTCGCCTCTGCGTTGAAGCCACATCACCAACATTTCGGATCACATCCATCCTCAACCGTGGGCACCGTTCCAGCATCCACATCATCCTCTGCATCCTTATCCTTGATTCCAAAGAGGGGAGGAAAGAGAAGTGGGCAGTCTATTTAAAGGAATCGGACGTGAAGACCAAGGCATTCCTCCTTCCCACCGGGGGGGCATTCCCTCTTCCCCACCGGGGGACTGATCCCCATCAAGATCTTCTCAGAGGCAGAATCCACAAGCTCCCACGAGGAGAAGAAAAAAATAAAAGGAGAGAGAAGAGTTTGGGTATTTTAGGAATATTTCAAAGGAGCCAATCACATGAAGTCCCGCTGCTGTGCTGCTGCTGTCGTCCACCACTACATGGAAGCCTAAGCTCTTCACTAGGGCTGGATGCAGCCCTAACAAAGGGAGACGGGTTTTATATTTTATTTTATATTCTTGGAGTTGTATGGACTTATTGTTTTTAATGATATCTTCTTTTGAATCATATTTAATTTCTATGATTTTAAGTATGATGTTCGTACAACTGTTCTTCATGATCATTGAAGTAAAAATAAGATAGTCCATGCTTAGGGAAGATGCGATGTGCTGCCACCTTAGATTAGGGTAGACATTTCATGCCAACTGAAGATGGATTATGCCTAAATTACTTCTATGAAATTTTATTCGAATGCTTATTAAGCTTGTAGCCATTTGCATAATAATTCAAGAATAAATTAAAAATATAATTAATCCTTATTCCGATGTTAGTGGTGAATTCCTTACCCTACGTTCTCCCAAACTGATATCATTTTAAATTGCATTTTTCTTTTTATAATTGCTTAGTTTAATAGTCTTCACAATTCATCCTTTTAATATTTTTTTTTTAGAAAACAACTATACCCCAATCTCTGTGGATCGATACCCATAATCACTATTCTACCAGATACGTGCTATTGCGTGGTCTTTAAAGTTGACTATCATCCAGCCCACGTCAAAAGATACAGGCGGACAAACTAGAGGCTAGGACCATAAGTGCTCGTTTCATAGGATATCCTAAAGAGTCATTAGGATACAATTTTTTACGTCTCAGAGGAGCACAATGTGTTTGTGAGCCGTCATGCCATCTTCTTGAAACCAGTTTATCCTTGATAGAGGCAGTGGGAGGAAAATTGAGCTTGAAGAGAAAGTCCTAAAAGCAACGAGTCATGGATCCTATCGAACCCATTAATACAGAGCCAGTACATGATGTCCCTCAAACCACCTCACAGATCTAGTAGGGTTCCCATCCTTCCGATAGATACTTTAGGTGTACTAGAAGAGGATACCGAGAAATGTTCCTAGTGGGAGATGGGGATCATCAGGATCCCAAAATCTACATGAGGCGATATCTGATATCGATTCCGAGAAATGGTTGGCAGCTATGAAGTCAGAATTAGACCTCCATGCATTCCAACCAAGTCTGGACCTTAGTAGATCCACCAGAAGGTATTGTACCTATTTGGATGTAAATGGATCTACAAAAGGAAGATAGGTTCGGATGGAAAGGTAGAGACCTATAAAGCAAGGCTGGTGGTGAAGGGTATAGTCAACGCGAAGGCATTGACTCAGGAGACCTTTTCACCTGTAGCCATGCTGAAATCCATCCGAACATTGCTTGCCATTGCGCATTTCATGATTATGAAATCTGGCAGATGGATGTGAAAACTGCTTTTCTAAATGGATATCTTGAAGAAGATATCTATATGGAACAACCTTTGGGTTTCACTTCCCAGTGATGGAGATCACAAGGTCTGCAAGCTGCAAAAGTCCATTTATGGACTAAAGCAAGCATCTCGGAGTTGGAACACTCGTTTCGATGATGCAATCAAACGTTTGATTTCATCAAAAATGAAGAGGAACCGTGTGTTTACAAAAAGGTTAGTGGGAGCGCTGTCATATTTCTCGTGCTGTACGTGGACGACATCCTTCTGATAGGGATGATATTCTCATGCTAACCTTGGTCAAAGTTTGGTTGTCAAAAGAGTTCTCCATGAAAGACCTTGGGGAAGCATCCTATATTTTGGGAATAAAAGTCTATAGAGATAGATCTAAAAGGATGCTTGGCCTATCACAGAAAATGTATATAGAGGAAGTGCTGAAAAGGTTCAGCATGGAAAACTCCAAAAGGGGTCTCTTACCCCTTAGGCATGGAATTCATCTCTCCAAGAAGATGTGCCCCAACACATCTGAAGAGATTCAACGCATGAGCAAGATTCACTATGCATCGGCAATAGGGAGCCTCATGTATGCCATGCTATGTACACGACCTGATATAGCCCTTGTTGTGGGTGTCACAAGCAGACATCAGTCGAATCCAGATGAAGAACACTGGACAGCTGTGAAGAATATTCTTAAGTACTTGAGAAGAACTAAAGATTTATTCTTGGTTTTTGGAGGATCATCAGAGCGGCGCTTCCACCTCATATGCAACTATGTTGAGAAGAAGTATGTCGAGGTGCACAGAGTAGACTCCGCGGACAACGTGGCTGACCCATTCACTAAGCAGCTAAGTCAGCAAAAGACTGAAGCCCACCTTGAGAAGATGGGCCTAAGATATATGACCAATTGGCTTTAGTGCAAGTGGGAGATTGTTAGATGTATTTCCTAGAAGCCAATCTGGCTGACACATTGTTAATTCTAGGGACATAATTTTGTACTTGACTATTTATTATTGAATAAATAAAAGGCATCTTTTTATTCATATTGTTTATGTGTCTATGAATCGTCCAAGAATTAATAAGATGATGATGCGTATTCTTAAGAGTTAAGAATTTGAGCCATGCATCATTGGTGATTAATTTCTGAATGCTCCTGATCAATGGATCATCACAAGGACGGTGATCGATCCGATCAGTGTACACATTGCTTTCCTTATGGATGGACGAGACTCGAGTCCACAGTGTGGCGACACTGAAGTAATAGTGCAGGTGCTTGTTAAGAACAAGGGTACTGAGCGTGACCAAGACAAGAAGTCACTTGGATGTCTATCCACTCGTCAGTGACTTGTTGATGTTGCAGTAGTGTGACTGGTCCTTTGACCTGCGATGCTTCGGCTACTCACAATAAGGTTATTGTAGTTTGACTGCACATATACATGGTCTCTAGCCATATGGGTCCATACAGTGTAGATTGGCTGCAGTAGGTTCACTGTAGGAGTAGGGTATGCACCCATAAGGAATCTATCGACCTTGATAGATAAGGAGAGATCTTATGTGATTTATAAGACTGAGTTCGTAAGACCACGGCCGGGCAGATTGCACAGTGGAGAAAGAGTTCTCCGCTCTCGAACTTAAGTCGAATAAATCTTGACATATGACAGACGAAGGGTTGACTAGTTATCCATGACCTCCGTCTTGTAGGGATCCACAATAGCAGGACTGTATCACACAATAACTGCACCTAGAGGTTCACCATTCTATTCTGCTGGGTAGCCACTACATGCTGCTAGGTGTTACTAGTGGACTCATAGGGATTGTCTCGATGATCGATAAACCCTAATGAGTTGAGTTGGAATCGTTCCAACCATTGAAAGGAGTTTTTCAATGATATTGAGATAAAGATCACAATATATCTCACTACCAGTCAGAATAGAACCTATGGGGTCACACACACTAGAGGCATTGACCGATCCGATGGTTGAATCATGATTAGGAATCACAAGTAATCAATTCGATTGACAATAAGTTGAAGAAGGAACAGAGGCAAATAATTAATTGGACTTAAAACAAGAATCCTACTTGAACTGGGATTCCTACTTGGACTGGAAATCCTATTTGGAGTAGGACTAGAATTCCTACTTGGAGTAGGATTCCTACAATCCTAATTAGATTAGGAGTTTTTGAATCAAATTTGGATTCCTACTTGGAGTAGGATTCCTAGAGTCCTAGTCGGATTAGGACTTCGGATTCAATTAGAGTCCTAATTGGATTAGGACTAAAATTAAATAAGTCCTAATAGGATTAGGGTTTCTTAAGTCCTAATTAATTATTAATCTAATGAATCAACATGACTCCTAATTGTGTTAGGATTGAAGAGTTCAATTGAGTCATGGTTCATTCAAGTTCTAATTGGATTAGGACTAGTATAGATTGAACCCAATTGATTCATGATTTGGTTAAATCCTAATTGAATTATGGCTAAACCACATTGGGCCTCCCAATCCTCATTAGATGAGGATTAGGGCAACATAAGAGGGAGGGGCTCACGCCCCTCCTCTTTTGATTCCTTGGTGCGGCAACAAGAGGGCCGGGCCCCTCTTGGAATGATTTCAAGGGAGCTCCTAAAAGTTAGGAGCTCCACATGTTATTTAAAGGAGGCTTTTGGGGGCTGACCTAATTGATGTGAAGCTCTCTTCCTCCAAGCCGTGGCCACCCCTCTCCCCTCCTTGTTTCAGCCGCAAGCAAGGAAGAACAAAAGAAGGACTTGGTGGCCTTCTTCCTCCACCCTTCCTTCTTCCAACGCAGGGAAAAGATAAAGGCTGAAAAGCCAGGTGATCTTCTTCCTTGGTTGCTCCTTCTTCCTCCTCCTTCTAAGCACAATCAAGGGTTGATTATAAAGGAGGAGATCAGCCATCAAAGTTATCTCTGCAAGGGAGCTAGCACCCCGAGGAGATAGAAAGCTTGGATCGGTTCCTGCTTCGTGTGGATACCCGTAGAGGCCGGACACTTGAACGGCTTCCTTCTTCCAAAACCACGAACTTCAGTTTGCGGTGATCATCTACCCGCACAAGGTGAATATCTGATCTTCTAATATTTTAAAATATTTAATCCTTACCCATCTATGAACGGTTTATGAAACAACGTTCATGAGATGAACGTCGATCCCGCTTATGCCGATTCCGCTGCCATCTGAAATTTTTTGAATTTTCTGTGGCATGGGCGGGTTCCCAACATGTGACCCCATAGGTTCTATTCTGATTGGTAGTGAGATATTGCGATCTCTATCACAATATCATTGAAGACTCCTTTCAATGGGTTGGAACGATTCCAACTCTACTCATCAGGGTTTATCGATCATCGAGAAATCTCTGTGAGTCTCACCATCCACCAGTCACACCTAGCAGCATGTAGTGGCTATCCAGCAGAATAGAATGATGAACCTCTAGGTGCAGTTATCATGTGATACAGTCCTTCTATCATGGATCCCTACAAGACGGAGGTCATGGATAACTCGTCAAATCCCTTCGTCTGTCATATGTCAAGATTTATTCGACTTAAGTTCGAGAGCGTAGAACTCTTTCTCCACTGTGCAATCTGCCCCGCCGAGGTCTTACGAACTCAGTCTTATAATCACA